>NC_054699.1:15968364-16133364 GCF_016097555.1 Gigantopelta aegis | reverse complement strand
AGTGGCGTCAGCGGGTTTCCTCCCTCAGTATCTGTGTGGTCCTTAACCATATGTCTGACGCCACATAACTGTAAATAAAATGTGTTGAGTGCATCGTTAAATAAAACATTTCTTTCTTCTTCTTTTTTTATCATTACTCTTTGAGAACACCTCCACACATTTTAAAGTGCAGCACTTTTAGTGTCAGAAATTAGACTAATTAGACTTTTGTTTATGACCACTTCATTTTAATGTGTTGTGTGCAATAAAAAAAAGGGGAGAAAAGAGAAAACGAAAGCAGCAAAACAGCAATAAAAAAAAAAAAATAATAATAAAAAAAATCAATAACGAAACAGATATCAAATAATATAATAATTAATATCAGCTTTTTTTTTCTTTTCTTTTTTTTTTTGCTGATGTAAATTCATCGTAGTATATTTCAGCTAAAGCAAACTACTTTTTCATCAGTGATTATAAATGATCGATTGTTTGACATCCAATAGCCAGTGATTAATAAATCAATGTGTTCTAGTGGTATCGTTAAACAAAACAAACAAACAGTGATTATATTTGATGAGGCAATGTTTTGAATTGTAAGGACTGACTTAGATGTTGAAATGGAATTCATTTTGTTTAATTAAACAAAGTATACTGATGAAAAGACGAACATAAATCATATCTGCAAAAAGCTTTAACTGACTGAGTCACCAATTACTGAAAAGTTTTTTTTCTTTTTCTTTTAATAATTATTATTATTAATAATTCACTTCACAGATAATCAATTATTTGAGTGAGAAACCATTTAACTAAAAATTTTATAATAATATTACAAATATAATATGTACATGTATATAAATAATGTTTCAAAATGAAATTTATTACACATATGGGCAGAGAGAAGGGGGCAAAGAAAAATTATCTTTCCCTAAGGAAAGAACCCCCGCCCCCCCCCCATTTCCTCCCCTAAATACATTTAGACATCATAATCAGTGCTTCACTTTAAGCATTGACATCACAACTGTTAGGCTACAACAAACAACCATAACCTATTTTTTTTTAATATATGCCAACAACTAACTTATGTCATCAGCAGTATATACATCACAGCTATGATGCTGTCTCTTGTTCTCAGCTTGCAAACTTGTTTTCTATAACAGTATCGTTTGAAAATCTTCTATAAAATGAAAAAGATTGATAATTAGTAATAAATAGCTTGCTACTCAGCAATACCGTTTATCTTGCAATCGTGAACTGATGTTATCCTTCCCTTGCCAAAGGCTCAGGAAGGAGAAGATAATTTCAGTCGTACCACAGAAACGGTATTGCCTCGTAGCTCGTTGAGTATTCTGTAATTACCGGTATCCATATTAACAGTTTCTTTTAGATTAAAAAAATTACAACAGTTAAATTTTTCACCCCTATGGCCTAAACCCATTTATTAAAAAAAAAAAAAAAAAAAAAAACGAAAAAGAAAAAAAAACAATACAAACAAAAGAAAACTTAGTTGTAATTATATTACCTGACCTTCCTTGGGGATTTTCTGTTTTAAGTTAAGTGATATCCATTGCTTGGATGATTAATAAATCTACCATTTGTTATTCAATTATGAGTAAATTTGTGTGTAACTAATTTATAAATTGATTTTCCTTGGTCTCTCTGTCTCTCTCTGTCGTTTGTCTCTGTCTCTGTCTCTGTCTGTCTGTCTGTCTGTCTCTCTCTCTCTCTCTCTCTCTCTCTCTCTCTCTCCTCCTCTCTCTCTCTCTCTCTCTCTCTCCTCTCTCTCTCTCTCTCTCTCTCTCTGTCTTAGGTCATCGGTCTACAGGCTGGTAGATACTGGGTTCGGATCCCAGTCGAGGCATGGGATTTTTAATCCAGATACCGATTACAAACCCTGAGTGAGTGCTCCGCAAGGCTCAGTGGGTAGGTGTAAACTACTTGCACCGACCAGTGATCCATAACTGGTTCAACAAGGCCATGGTTTGTGCTATCCTGCCAGTGGGAAGTGCAAATAAAAGATCCCTTGCTGCTAATCGGAAAGAGTAGCCCATGTAGTGGCGACAGCGGGTTTCCTCTCAAAATCTGTGTGGTCCGTAACCATATGTCTGACGCCATATAACCGTAAATAAAATGTGTTGAATGCGTCGTTAAATAAAACATTTCTTTCTTTCTTTTTTTCTGTCCCTTTCTCTCTTGTTCTCTCACTCTGTCCTCTTTCTGTATTTGTCTCTGTCTTCGCCTTCTCCTTTCTGCGTCCATCTCCCTCCCAGACTGTTTTTGCCTGTATTTTTGTCTCTGCTTGTCTGCCTAGTCTCTTACACTATCTCCCTCTCCCCTCTCTGTCTCTCATTCCCTCATCTCTCTGTATTTTTCTCTGTCTCTTCCTTTCCCTTTTCTGTCCCTCTGCATATCTTTCTCTCTCTCTCTCTTTCTCTCTCTCTCTCTCTCTCTCTCTCTCTCTCTCTCTCTCTCTCTCTCTCTCTCTCTCTCTCTGTCTCTCTCTCTCTCATTCTTTCACTCTCTCCCCTTCCTCTTGCTCCCTTCCTCTTTCCCTTTCTCTGTTGGTCTCTCCCTCTTTCTCTCCCCCACTTTCCCTTTCTATTGGTCAGTCCCTCTCTCTTGCTTTCCATCTCTCTCCCTTTCTTTCTCACTCTGTCTGTCTGTCTGTCTGTCTGTCTGTCTGTCTCCACCAGCCTCTATCAAAAACAGATAGATAGTTCAGATAACCAAGATGTGTGCTCAAGACAGCTTGCTAAAGAACCTTACTTGGATATAGGCACAGAAATAAATGACACAAAGAAAGAAAGAAAGAAAGAAAGAAAGAAAGAAAAGCATCCATAATATTATTCAGTCTTGTACTTTGTCCGCTAGGCCTTGAATTGTTCACCTTATCGATGCATATTTATAATGGCTAATTCCAGCATCATGACTATTCTCTAGCACAAAGAAGCCATTGTTGACAACAAAAACAAACATCACCATTTACTTAATACTTATTGATTTTCTCAATTCTTTATTCTTTAACAAATCTACAGTGAAACCGGCTGGAAAAGGCATTGTATATGGTTAACCTGGGCAAAAAATAAATTGCATACAAATTTCAAATCATTCTCACATTTACAAATAGATTTACTTATTGATTTTCTACCGGTACTGGGTTTAGATCCCAGTTGAGGCATGGGATTTTTTAATCCAGATACCGACTCCAAACCCTGAGTGAGTGCTCCGCAAGGCTCAATGGGTAGGTGTAAACCACTTGCACCAACCAGTGATCCATAACTGGTTCAACAAAGGCCATAGTTTGTGCTATCCTGCCTGTGGGAAGCGCATATAAAAGATCCCTTGCTGCCTGTCGTAAAAGAGTAGCCTATTTGGCGACAGCAGGTTTCCTCTAAAAAAACAGTGTCAGAATGACCATATGTTTGACGTCCAATAGCCGATGATAAGATAAAAAATCAATGGGCTCTAGTAGTGTTGTTAAATAAGACAAACTTTACTTTTAGTGATTTTTTCAATGCTTGTTTCTTTGACACACCTACAGTCAAACTGTCTGAGATATAGTAAATCTGAAGAAAAAGATTTGCATGTAAATTTCAAATCAATCTCTCTGAACCTTGAAGCATGAAATGTTTATGTATGTATTATTTTTATAAAGTTTGATGAGTCATAGGAATCGGTGGTCTAATTTTTTGCCCCCATCCCAGTGTATATAAAGAAAGGTTTTCCTGTATAGAAAGTTTACTTGTATAAAAAGGTTTACCTATATAGAGAGGTTTACCTGTATAGAGAGGTTTACCTGTATGGATACCTGTAATGAGACATTTACCTGTATTAAGAGGTTTGCCTTTATTAGATATTTACCTGTATTGATGGGTTTACCTGTATTTTGATATTTACCTGTATTAAGAGGTTTACCTTTATTGTAATATTTACCTGTATTGAGAGGTTTACCTTTATTGTGAGGTTTACCTGTATAGATGTTTACCTATATAGAAAGGTTTACCTGTATAAGTGAGGTTCACCTGTATAGAGAATTTTACCTGTATGTAGTAAATTGTAATCGGCTGATTGGCGTGTAATTGGATTATTGTGTTATTAATTGTCTACAAAGCATTGTGAATGACAGGAAGTCTTCCACTGATGTATAACAATTTGGTTTATTGATGTGGCATGAGTACCGTAAAGTTTCTGCAATAGGTGACATCCCTGGATTTGAATTAAGTAATACAGTGCAAAAACCAACTGAGCATTGGTGGACAGTTCATTCTGTTCTTAAATGATATATTGTACTCCTTGACTGATACATCAAAGGCTATGATATGTACTGTCCCGTTGTATGTTACAGTACATAAAAAGGTCTCTTGCTGCTTTTAGGAGTCTTGTCCTGGATGGAGGAGCCGGCTGAGGTTGGCACCTGTGCCCAGGCCAGGCGTGCACTACAACATCTTGTTCTGAATGTGTCTGTAAAACACTATGACCTGACCTGACCTGACCTTTTAGGAGTAGCCATTGTGATGGTCGTGAGCTCCCACCCCATCCCTATCTCTTTCTCTCTCTGTCTATGTCTGTGTCTCTATCACTGTGTCTCTATCACTGTCTCTATCACTCTATCTGTGTCTCTATCACTGTCTCTGTCAGTTACAGTCTCTCTCTCTCTCTCTCTCTCTCTCTCTCTCTCTCTCTCTCTCTCTCTCTCTCTCTCTCTCTCTCTCTCTCTCGTCTCTTGTTTCGGTCTCTGTAGCCACAGTTTAGAAAGTGCTGGGTTGTCATTAAACATATTATTGTTTTCTTTTATTTGTATTAAATTATAAAAACTGTGTGTTTTAGATCTGAAGCGGGAGGCGAGTATCTGTCACATGCTCAAACATCCGCACATCGTGGAGCTGTTAGAGACATACAGCTCAGAGGGCATGCTGTACATGGTCTTCGAATAGTGAGTATTGACCCAGTCTTATTAGTTTATTTGTCTTATATGCATGTAAGATGATGTGTCTGCACATCGTGGAGCTGTTAGAATTAGTGGACAAGTAAAAATTTTCAATGCAGATTCATTCTGATTAGTCAAGATCATCATCCTTGTACTCTAATAAAACAAACCGTTTATTTGGACAAGTGAAAATATTGGTGGACAAGTGAAAATGTTGGTGGACAAGTAGATTTTTAGATATATTTGTCCGGTGGATTCAGGGCTCGAAACTCACCAAAAAATATGGTGGCCCAAAAAATAATAATGGATGTTGGCAAATTATGGTAAGAGAACCACGAGCAAGATTTTAATGTGGAATACAAATATTAATAGTGGCTCATATGTTATAGCTCTAAAGAAGATTGCCCACATAATAATTATTTGGGCGACTAACGTCATTATTGTTTTAATATTTAAGTGCCCCAAACGGGACATTGGTTGCATTTGGCGACCTGGTCACAGGCCGTTTCGAGCCCTGTGGACTAGTGAAAAATGCTGCTTATTTCTATCACTGGAATTACAAATATGTAATAAATGTATATATGAATGTGTTTGTAAGAGGTAGTGATAAAAAAATATGATATGTACATGTGTATGTATATAAATGTCATGAATGTGGTAGTGTCATGCGACACGCAATTAATTACTTAGTGTAGAAAATAAAATCAGCGGTCACCTGCTTTAAATAGCCACTTTTTTCCGTCCCAAATGATTTATAACGTAAATGCACCTGTAATAAGCGGTCACCTGTCTAACGCGGCCAGCAGCCACCTAAATTGGATCCCAAATTGCCAAAATACCTGTATTAAGCAGCCACAGTAAATGTTTACCTGTATATAAAAGGGATATTGTAACAACAGCGATAAGGTGCAGCAAAGAATCTATCTTCAACCTTCAGGAATACATGTACCCATTCAGTCCCGACATCTCTTCTGTTTATCAATTAAGAAAGTAGGACTCTGGAATTGCATCTAATTGCCTCTGGGCAGGCTTCGATTGACATTTGTAGATTCACTTACTATGACAATACACCACTTGAAGTAGGAAGTAAATAATTAAATGGAACAAGAAAACAAACTTGTTGACTGGTTAATTTAATACATTCCAGTTTTTCTGAAGGAGGCGACATGTCAAAAGTTGATTTATAGTCAACAGTGAAGCACACATCCATCAATTAATTAGCAGTACAGACGGTAAAATAAGAAACACCACCAAATGCTTTAAGGACTATATGTGGCAACCTGTAATCAGCAGCCACCTGTCTTAAACGACCACTTTTATCTACTCCCCTGTGTGACTGCTCAAGACAGGTTTGACTGTAACAAGAATGATATATTTTTATGTGCAATTTAATTATCTCTCTAGAACTGGGAACAATCTGTGTACAAGCTAGCAGTCATTTGATACAGACAGACATCTATCGACAGTCCTTTCATGTACATTATTATCGCTTCTGTATTTATTATTTTTTTCAGTAAATTATTCATTTTCTTTGCTGCCATTGTATGGAAGTTGCTTTTTTCTCTCTTCTCTTTATTTGTATGGTGTTCTGATTTTCTGTAGCAAAAGCTTTGTTCACTGTTATGTGTAGAATTAATTGCTTTTATGTAATACGTAGTTACAGCTCATTTGCTTCAGAAACACGAGCTTTTGATCTAAAACTAATATTATCTTCAGAGGAGAAAAAGTCCCATATAGGACAGGGTTAATGCTGTATTAATGACAATACTATAGAAACAGACAAAATTCTTTACTTCTTCTTTTTATTTGATTTTGTTATTCTTCTTCTTTTTTTTTGTCTATGTAAATATGGTGCATGACACAACAATCAAGTCAACTATTTGGTTTCTTAAAGATGCTAAAGTTTGTTTAATTTAACGACACTGCTAGAGCATATTGATTAATTAATCATCAGCTATTGGATGTCAGCCATTTGGTAATTTTGAGTCTTAGAGAACCCACTACATTTTTCCGTTACTAGCAACGGATATTTTATATGCACCATCCATCCCACAGGCAGGATAGCACATACCACAGTCTTTAAAGATATAATTGCACCATCTGTATACACCAGCAATTAACCAACAACTATCAGGACCCTTATTGATTTGTCCAACAACTTTTCTTACATACCCATTGACAAGGACAGCATGTATTATTTGTGATATTACATGGCAATAACACACATATGTGTTATCAATTTAAAAATATATGATTTGCTGCTCTTAGGTGATGACCCAGAATCTAATTTTATCTAATCAGAATTTTATCTAATGAAATAAACATGATGAAAATTGATTACTCTGTGACCTACCTGAAACTGATTACGTAAGCACTATATTTTTGAGGAGTCCGATAAATACCATTTGTCTTACAACTCATTTAAAAATATGTCCAACTCACTTTTGCTTGTTATATTTGGTTGGAAACAGCTCATAAGTATTCTCTATTTACATCCATTCATTTCAACTTATTTTTATGCTTCTATCCAATTAGGGTTCAAGCACGCTGTCCTGGTCACACACCTCAGCTATCTGGGCTATAAGTCCAGGACAGAGGGTTAGTTGTTAGTGCTTAGTGGTTAGTGAGAGAGAAGAGGGTGTAGTGGCCTTACATCTACCCACTGAGTCGTTAAAACTCGCTCTGGGTTGGAGCCGGTACCGGGCTGCGAACCCAGTACCTACCAGCTTTATGTCTGATGGCTTATAACTATGACACCACCGAGGCCAGTTTCTCTATTTACACTTTACTCTGGTCTCATCATTCACACAGGCAGTCCATGAATTAGGCTGGCCATGGAAACCACCTAGTTGGCCTAGTTGGTTTTATTGTTGGTTTGTGTACTGTACATGTACATAGGATAAAAGGAATTTTTTATTTATTTAACGACGCATTTTATTTACGGTTATATGGCATTGGACATAATATGGTTAAAAACCACACAGATTTCTTGGGCTACTCTTTTCGATTAGCAGCAAGGGATCTTTTATATGCACCATCCCATAGACAGAATAGCACATACCATGGCCTTTGATGTACCAGTCGTAGTGCACTGGCAGGAGTGAGAAATAGAAGATAGGATAAAATTCTGTGATTTAAAAAAAAACCCAGCCTGGTCACATACTTATAAGGTTAGATGTGTATCTCTGAGAAGGACTTGAGGCCTTATCGTCATGGCAGTGCATGATACACATTACATGCATGTGATGTCATTAGAGAACCAAGTCTTAAACTGTAAAAGTTTTAAAGCACTGACCCTGACTTGGTAAGTAAAATTAAATGTGATTCAAACAGAAAGTTGGCATACTTAACGTAGACAATTTTTTATTTATTATTAAAAAAAAATTGAACTTGTTCTTTGTACATTTAGATTTTATTTGGTTTACTTTGGCCCTTTCAATGATGGATTTTCTGCAGGCCAAATTAAAAAAAAAAATTGGCCCCTGAATATATGAGTGTTGTATTTAAAAAAAAAAAAATCTATCCATACATCTTTTCATTTATCCATCTGCACCTAGCTCACCTTTGTCTATCTGTCTGTCTGTCTGTCTGTCTGTGTATGTGTCTGTCTGTGTCTGTCTGTGTGTATGTGTCTGTCTGTCTGTCTGTGTGTATGTGTCTGTCTGTCTGTGTCTGTGTGTGTCTGTCTGTCTGTCTGTCTGTCTGTGTATGTGTCTGTCTGTCTGTCTATCTGTCTGCCTGCCTGCCTATTGATCACTATATCTGATATTAAATACTGCTTATTTTAAGAACAAATATTATTTTGAACCTTTTCAACACCATGTATATGTATGTGTATCTGTCTTTAAATTTCTGTCACATTACTGTTCTAACAATAAGCTACAGTTTGCCTGCTGATCGCAGGCGGCAAAGTCAGTGTTGAAGATAATTATCTTTAACTGATATTAAATAGTATTCATTTTAAAAAGAAATAACAAATATTTATTTTGAACCTTTTCCACACCATGTGTGTGTGTGTGTGTGTGTGTGTGTGTGTGTGTATATATATATATATCCATTAGTAATTTCTGTCATTACTGTTCTAGTAATAATCTACATTTTGCCTGCTGATCACAGGTGGCAAAGTCAGTGTTGAAGATAATTATATCTGATATTAAAGGCATATTGTCACAGACCATTGACCTATTAAATGGCCTAAAAGTGTTACCTGAAAAAAAAAAATGATTTGTCCCTAAATTCAACCATCTACGTAAGCACCATATCCCACTTATTAGTGATATTTTGTAAAAATAATTGAATTATGGCGATGGTCCATAATTCAAAAACTAATATTGCCAAGAAGGTTGACATGGATTTCACTTGCATCATGGTTCAGTTAAGGAAATAAAATAGCCTGATTTGGTTTCCAAAAATTAATGTAATTTTCATTTATTATTATTTTTTAGAGATCTTATAAAATTCTTAAATGTGTGAAAGTATGCCTTTAAATACTGCTTATTTTAAGATTTTTTTTTTATTTTGAACCTTTTCCATGCCACATGTGTATCTGTCAGTAATTTCTGTCATTTCTCTTCTAATGCTATTAATTGTAGTCGGCAAAGCCAGTGTCCAAGAAAATATTTATTTTTAACCTTTTCCACACCATGCCATTTTTTTCATTACTGTTCTAGTAATAATCTACATTTTGCCTGCTGATCACAGGTGGCAAAGTCACTGTCAAAGATAATTATATCTGATATCAAATACTACTTATTTTAAGAAAAAAATATTATTTTGAACCTTTTCCACACCACATGTGTATCCATCAGTAATTTCTGTCATTACTGTTCTAATAATAAGCTACATTTTGCCTCTGATCACAGGCAGACAGCAAAGTCGGTGTCCATGATGATTCCTTTAATAAATAGTTGTATTAAAAGCCACATCCCGTTTAGTGTGCTTTGTGAGAGCGACTCCCATCAAACAGGCTGTTTGCTCTGTGTGTGCGATTATAAAGCCCAGTTTTATGCCTGACAGTGGACTGTATGTGTTTCTCTCTTTCTCTCTCTCTCTCTCTCTCTCTCTCTCTCTCTCTCTCTCTCTCTCTCTCTCTCTCTCTCTCTCTCTCTCTCTCTCTCTCTCTCTGTCTCTCTCCATCGCTATTCTCTCTCCGTGTTGTTGCTGCAACCATCTCAACGAACTGAGTGTTTCCAAAGACGTCAAGTCATTTTCTGTGTTGATTAGCCTGGGATTAAACGAAGTCATCGAGGGACAAATTTGGATGTGTACGAATGAGTGAACAGATAGAGTGTGGCGTATTGTAGTACGGACGAGTGGTGGCAGCGGTGGGTTTTACTTCTTGCCTCATCAACGGGAATCAATGGTCGCATTCTTTGTGATGACAGGTGTGTGTGCAGTTTATTGGAATAACTTTTTATATCTCCCTCCCTTCCTCCCTCTCTCTCTCTCTCTCTCTCTCTCTGTCTCTCTCTCTGTCTCTGTCTCTGTCTATCTCTGTCTGTCTGTCTGTCTCTCTCTCTCCATCTCTCTCTCTCCATCTCTCTCTCTCTCTCTCTCTCTCTCTCTCTCTCTCTCTCTCTCTCTCTCTCTCTCTCTCTCTCTCTCTCTCTCTCTCTCTCTCTGTCTCTCTCTTCTCTCTCTGTCTGTCTGTCTGTTCTCTCTGTCTGTCTCTCTTTTGTCTCTCCCTCCCCTCTCTCTCTCTCTCTCTCTCTCTCTCTCTCTATCTCTATCTCCCCCTCTCTCTCTATATATATATATATATCTTTCTCTCTCTCTCTCTATCTGTCTCTGTCTCTGTCTCTGTCTCTTTCTCTCTCACCTATTTTGTTTGTGTGTGTGTTTTCTTTCATGTGGAAAAGTAAATAATTGATTGTTGCACAAATTACTCTGGCTTGTTAAGTGGTGTTTGGATGTTTTGTTTAATATTCAGAGTTGTGTTGGCACGGTGTATTCTCTCCAAGCTGATGTGTTATCTGGATTTCTATGTGAATTGGAAGGATACAAAAATTTGGTCGTGTGAAAACTGTTTACATCATTCTGTATAATCTGACACTCTAGCTGTCAAGGCTTTTACCAGAGGGTACAAAGTGAAAATTTACGTACCTTAAAATCTTAGCAGGTAAATTTTGTCAGTCCCTCTTGAATTCCATGAACACAGAGTGAACTCTGTTAGTTTTAAGACTCCTTTTAGAAATAGGGGCAGGACGTATGATAAAATGCTCACTTAATGCTTTGTCAATCCCTGTCGTTGGACCCATTTGGCTATTTCTCGTTCCAGCCAGTACTCCACAACTGATATAACAGAGGCCGTCTTCTATCTCTTCACTTTCCTCTTTGTGGTATGTGCTATCCTGTCTCTGGGATTTCTTTTGTTGTGCATATAAAAGATCCCTTGCTGCTAATCGAAAAGAGTACCCCATAAACNGTGGCAACAGCAGATTTCCTCTCTCAATATCTGTGTAGTCCTTAACGATATGTCTGACACCATATAACCGTAAATAAAATGTGTTGAGTGCGTCGTTAAATAAAACATTTCCTTCTTCCTTCTTCCTTGTCGGTGGGCCCATTGGGC
The DNA here is from genome assembly GCF_016097555.1 of Gigantopelta aegis. Classification (NCBI taxonomy): domain Eukaryota; kingdom Metazoa; phylum Mollusca; class Gastropoda; order Neomphalida; family Peltospiridae; genus Gigantopelta; species Gigantopelta aegis. The sequence continues at coordinate 16,121,890 of NC_054699.1, read as the reverse complement.
TATTTCTAGTTCCAGCCACAACTGGTATATCCCTATCCGGGTATGTGCTATCCGTTCGTTTTCTGCAGATAGCGATACACTTGTTTGTAACTCTTCCCAAATTTTCCAAGCTGCATTTTCGATTTCTTTTTTCATTTTGTATTGTATTTCCCCTGATATATCAGTACATCTCGTTTCAGAAAGAAACTCAAAATCATCCTCCAAAAATCTTCATGTTTATTGAACAAGCTAACATTTCTTTTTTCGACTAATTTGTTTTTTTTTGAAATATTTTATTGATAATACAAATTCACAAAAAGATTCACTCAACAGGCACAGCCTATACACGAGCTCTCCTTGATGGCGACTAATCGTTAATTGTTTTATGTAACTTCAATCGATGGCGACTAATCGTTTATTGTTTTATCTACCAAAGGGTGTTAACAGTTAACAACTGAAGCTGTGAGTTGTGATTCTAATACAGGTGAGGTGGGTAGGGCCTAATCCCCTCTATAGACTCTGTACCAGGCACGATTGTTTGATGTAGGATAACAGAATATTGATTTACAGACAGTAACTTTATAACAATTACAGTGAGCTGTCTTTATCCACTTTTTTTTTTTTGAGCTGTCAATGGTCGTTCACAAAATTTACATGTCGTGAACATGCGCTAAGATATACATTCGCAAAAAAACCACGTTGCAGTATTAATACGGTTTACAGTATATCAAATGCTATGGCAATTGCTATTTTGTACATTTATAAAATATCCCTTGTTACTAAGTTGATGACTGATATTTCATTGTGCCGTTAAAAAAAAAAAAAAAAAATTGTTTTTACTGCTGGTTTTTTTCTTCTGTTTTTCTTTCTTATATTATGCTTTATTTTGTACATATCTGCCCAGTTTAAGTCTTCTTGTGACATAGTGGTGTTAGGCTTGACCACCCTCGATGGTTGGTTCTCCGGGCCCAAGCCTTACAGACTTTCTGCTAGAGGGTACAAATTACGTACGGTACCCTAAAATATTGGAAATTAATGGATATAGTTTTACAATATTTAAATAGATTATAATAAGTAAATAGATCTAATAGAATAAAGTGCCTGAAATGCAGTATTCAGTTTCAAAACATTTCTAACCCATAATCACATATGGTGTGTTTCGTACCATAAAATTATTACCTGCTTGTAAGAAGTGCCCCACAACCAGTACAGTACCTCAAAGGCCATAACATGCACCTGTGGGAAAATCCATTTAAAAGATTCCTTGTTGCTTTTGAAAGGAATAGCATATGTGGCAACAGTAGGTTTTTTTTCTGTCTTGACCAAAATGTAAAAATCATGTTATGTTAGACATCAAATAACCATAAAATGTTTAAAATGGGCTGAGGTGTTAATTGTTAAATATCTTTCCTTTAATGAGAAATATTTCCGTGGGTACATGTATGTTATTGCAATTAACTTCCTGTGTTTTGTTTTGATTGCGAGCTACCTTTGATTCTGGTACCATATGTTGTTTATGCACATGTATGATGAATAAGTGTACTTATCTAGGATGATATTAGATGTGCAGAAGGGAAGAAGATGAAAGAACAGAGAGAAAGAGAGAAAGTGAAAGAGAGACAGACAGACAGACACACAGAGAGAATTTGCTGTTAATTGCAGAAAACAGCCATAACTTCTGATCTTCCAACAGATGAGAAGGAGAGAGAGAGAGAGAGAGGGAGTAGAGTCTTCTCTCCCTTTTTCCCGAGAGAGAGGAGAGAGAGAGAGAGAGAGAGGAGAGAGAGAGAGAGACAGAGACAGAGACAGAGACAGAGACAGAGACAGACAGACAGCAAGGGGTAGAGAAAAGAAGAAATATATGAAAATATGCTGCATGTAACATCATAAACTTCTTAACTATAATATATCACTGTTAATTAGCGGTGACATTTCTTTGTGAAATACATCACACAGTTTGTATATATATACCCACAAGCTACCCAGGTACCTTTACTGATGGAGCCCGTTCTGTAATTTACTTTGTGTTTGACATTTCCAGCCGATCCATACGCCAAATGACGGCAACACTCTGTTTTGATGAAGCCCAGCATGCCTTCACAGTCCTGCTCACTGCCATGATATGAAGCCAATATTTAGTCTTTCAATGTTGCCAGTCTTACAGCCGTATTTCACCCTGTAAATGCCCCGTGAACCTGGAAAATATACTGAGAAAAATAAATAAGGGAACACTTGGTAGTAGTACTAAAGCCAAACTAAGAAAATATGTTTCTACTTTTCATTATTATTCATACTTGCCTAGTGCTAGCACAACAACAATGCTATACGACCCTGAGTTTATAACCTCCACTGCAGAATTATGTCCCCTTTCTGGGTGCATATCCGCATTTCTGATTCTGCAGTCCTTCATTATAGACGTGTTTTTGTGTGCTCTTCTCAAAACTCATTCGTTACGTTTATTAAATTGTAAAGTGTTTTTTAATTTCTTCTTGTATTCTCATAAAATGTGTTGAGTGCGTCGTTAAATAAAACATTTCTTTCTTTCTTGTATTCTCATTCCATTTACTGTGTGGAACACTTAGTAGTAGTACTAAAGCCAAACATACCTTTACGGTCCTACCCACTATCATGATATGAAGCCAATATTCATTCTACCAGTGTTGCAAGTCTTATGACCGTATTTTCTCCCCCCTTTTAGCTGAGTCTTCCCCTCTTCCCCTTTCTCTTCCTCTTCTCTTTTCCCCCATGAACCTTGAAAATATACTGAGAAAAATCAATAAGGGAACACTTGTTATTGAAGCCCAACATGCCCACTACTATAATATGAAGCTCGTATTCACTCTTTCAAGAATGCTGGATCGTATACCTTGTTACTCTTAAATTAGCAGGACATCAAAACACACTGAAAAAGTCCATCGATACTTCAAAAGGTCACAAATTAAATTGAGTGCTTTTGATGCATATAATTAGAGTCTGGATTTTGATGTAGAATGTTCTCAAAATGCCAGTAATATTTGCAAAAACAAGTTTTTAATTTAAGACAGATGCATAACTCCTTTAAAGAAAGAGTCTTCTGATCCTCTTTAAAATTAGTGAGTAGCCTTTATTTGGAAGCAAAGGTCTTTCTCCCTTTCTCTTCCCCTGTCTGTCTTTCTTCTTTCTGTCTCTGTATCTCTCTCTTACTCTCTCTCTTTCTCTTGTCTTCTTTTCCTTCTCTTTCTCTTTTCCCTCTCTCTCTCTCTCCTCTCTCTCAATTGCTCTCTCCACTCTCTCTCTCTCTCTCCTCTCTCTCTCTCCCTCTCTCCCTCTTCTCTTTCTCTCTCTCTCTCTCTCTCTCTTCTTCCTCTTTCTCCCTCTCTCCCTCTCCTCCCTCTTTCTTCTTCCTCTTTCTTTTCTTCCTGTCTGTCTCTTTCCTTCTCTTCTCTTCCTCTCTCTCTTCTTCTCTCTTCTCTCTCTCTCCCCTCTCTCCTCTCTCTTCCTCTCTCTCTCTCTCTTTCTCTCTCTCCCTCCTCCCTCTTTCTTTCTTCCTCTCTCTCCTCTCTGTCTGTCTCTTTCCTTCTCTCTCTCTCTCTCACTCTATCTCCCCTTCCACTCTTTCTGTCTTCTCTCTCTTGCTCTCCCTCCCCCTCTCCCTTTTTTCCTCTTTATTTCTTCCTCTCCTCCTCTCTTTCTGTTCTCCCCCCCTCTCTCTCTTCACTATCTCCCCCCCTTCCCTCTTTCTCTCTCCCCTGTTCTCTCCTCTCTCTCTCTCTTTTTTCTCTCTGTCTCTCTCTCCTTCTCTCCGTCTCTCTCTCTCTCTCTTCCTCTCTCTCTCTCTCTCTCTCTCTCTCTCTCTTCTCTCTCTCTTCTCCCCCCTCCCTCCCTCCCTCCCTCCCTCCCTCCCTCCCTCCCAAACCACGCACCCAACCACCCACCCACCCACGCACTCACTCACTCACTCACTCACTCACTCCCTGTCTCTCTCCTTCTCCCTCCTCCCTTGAGATTGAGATCAGTATTGATCTTTGATTAAATGTCAAAGCAACTACGGCAAAGTTGTCACACAATATCAGTAACTGACTAAAAAATATTGACATGAAAATATTAAGTAAATAATACAAAACAAAATCTTTACTTCCTGCTTGGATTAGATAAAAGGGTTATGAATATTCTGAAAGACATAAAACAAGTTTGTATAGTCTTAATTACTAATTAGCAATTGTTAATTCCGCTAAGACAAAAAACAGAAACAGTATTATTTCTTTTATTATTGAAGGCAGAACAATAATTGTTTGGTTTGTCTACATTTACAACATGAATTTTTTTTTTTTTAATCCAAATTTTATATCATTATTGGGGGAATTGCTCTATTTTCAGTCTGGGATCAATTTGTTTCTCCCTGCAAGGTGTCTGAAATACACTTGACAGAGGAACTACGGTAATGTCTTGTTTTGATCTTGGTCACATACTGTGATTGTTTTTTCTTAGCTATAATTATATTCTCTGAAGGGCAAACAGTATTGGTGGAAATGGTGTTGTTTTTAATGTACATGACACTGCAGATTAAAAACAATTGTTTAATGATGGACATTGTTTTTTTGTTTCTTTTAAAAGCACCCACTCTATCATTATTAGGGCCAGGATGTAGCCCAGTGGTACAGCGCTCACTCGATGCACGGTCGGTCCAGGATCAATCCACGTCGGTGGACCCATTGGGCTATTTCTCGTTCCAGCCAGTGCACCATGACTGGTATATCAAAGGCTGTGGTATGTACTACCCTGTCTGTGGGATAGTGCATATAAAAGATCTGTTGCTGCTAATCGAAAAGAGTAGCCCATGAAGTGGTGACAGCGGGTTTCCTCTCTCATCTGTGTGGTCCTTAACCATATGTTTGATGCCATATAACCATATATAAAATGTGTTGAGTGCATCGTTAAATAAAACATTTCTTTCTATAATTATAAGGCAATGTAAAATATATTAAACTATTAAATTAAACATTACTTAGAACTGGCCTCGGTGGTGTCATGGTTAAGCTATAGGACATAAGGCTGGTAGGTACTGAGCTCGCATCCCAGTACTGGCTCCAACCCATAGAATGAGATTAATGACTCATTGGTTAAGAGTAATAAAGTAAGTGTTTATTATTTTGTTTAACGACACTAGTAGAGCACATTGATTATACACGAGTTGAAATATAAACGGTTTCAATCAGGAATGAGTGTAGTATTTTATTTATTACACCACACGTCAATGAACAGAAATCACACAGAATGACTTCCAAATAACTAAACAAGACATAAAAATGCACAGATTAAAGACTGGGAAAATGACATCGCTTACAAAATGGCATCATTTAGCAAAATGACGTCATGTTGTGGCTACTTTATTCAGCTATTTATCAATGAAACTTTGCATTCCTACGCCACACATCTATCAATGACGTTTACACAAACAATATTATAAAGATATTCAAGTCTAAACTAAATTATTAATATATATATATAAATTATGCTGCTAACATTAATTATAAGAATTGATAGCAAGTATTTTTCCGATTTAAAAATATTAATCGAAAGAACCATGTGCACACTTTTCACATAACAACTATGTGGAGTCACGTGTTGGTCATGTGATCGGAGGTGAGGACCTCTCAAAAGATGTATTTTCACATGTGAAGAGCCGATAAATATCACATGGGTATCTCTTCCATCGTGGTGTAATGTATAAAAGATGCCTTGCTACTACTCAAAAAGAGTAGCCCATATGGCAGTGTATCTTATAGTTAAAGTTTGTTTTGTTTAACGACACCACTAGAGCACGTTGATTTATTAATCATAAGTTATTGGATGCCAGACATTTGGTAATTTTTACATATAGTCTTAAAGAGGAAACTTGCTACATTTTACAATAGTAACAAGGAATCCTTTATATACATCTTTTCACAGACTCCAGCCAGTGCACCACGACTGGTACATCAACAGTCATGGTATGTGCTATCCTGTCTATGGGATGGTGCATATAATAGATCCCTTGCTGCTAATCGATAAGAGTAGCCCATGAAGTGGCGACAGCGGGCTTCCTCTCTCAATATATGTGTGGTCCTTAACCATATAACTGTAAATAAAATGTATTGAGTGCATCGTTAAATAAAACATTTCCTTCCTTCCTTCCTTCATTCTGCTTACATCAAAGCCTGATGACAGGTTTGACTGAAGACCTACATGTATGAGTTAGCTAGATAATTAATGGCAGCTTCATTTAGGATGAGGCATTGCAGCCTTGTTTTTCCTGTTATTAACATTGTCATGTTAAATCCATCAAATGATTGGCAATTCCTGTCAAAATGTCTCTTTCTGTCTAGATGCAATTACAAACAATGATGAAAGTCTGTTGTATTAAACTAATTCTCTTTGTGCATGACTAACACTGGAGGCTCCACTGGCTTGTGTAAATCCTAAAAATCTGTAGATAAAATTCCAGTGAGTAAAATCAAAGATTTTTGGGAAAGGTAAAAAAGCCCAATCCCAAATCTACCTGCATAAACTATCCCCACCCTCCTAAACCCACCTCTTCCGTCACAAATTATCACGACTCTTACAAACCCACCTGTACCTCCCCACACTACCCCACCCTTACAATCCCCCCACTACCATCACAATTTACTCCCACCATTCCAAACCCACATCTTTTTCCCCAAACTACCCCCATCCTCCCAAACCCACCTCTGCCTTCACATATTATCACTGCCCTTCCAAACCCATGTGTACCTCCCCAAACTACCCTCACCCTCCTCAAAACCACCTCTACCTGAACACTCCCCTCACCCTCCCAAACCTACCTCTACCGTCACAAATTATCCCCACCCTTTCAAACTCACCTGTACCTCCCCAAACTACCCCCACCCTCCCAAACCCACCTCTGCCTTTACAAACAACCCCCACCCTCCCAAACCCACCTCTGCCTTCTTAAACTATCCCCATCCTTCTAAACCCACGTCTACTTCCACAAACTTCACTCAAATCCACCTCTTTTTCATTGTCTTTTAAAACAAACAATCCCCAAAACCCACACTTTGTTGAGTATTTTTTGTGGATCGAAAAGATAGTATGTCATCAATTACAAATTATATTTTCTCAGTTTTCTTTGTTTTTTTCACAAACTACACCATCGTTAGACCACCACAAACAAAAGTGATTTCACTGTATCCCCATCCTGTAAACCATCAACATCCCATTGGGTTATTTCTCGTTCCAGCCAGTACTCCACGACTGGTATATCAAAGACTGTGGTATGTGCCATCCTGTCTGTGGGATGGTGCCAAAAAAAGATCCCATGCTACTAATGAAAAAGGTAGCGGGTTTCCTCTCTACGACTGTGTCAAAATGACCATATGTTTGATATCCAATAGCTGATGATTAATAAATCAATGTGCTCTAGTGGTGTCGTTGAACAAAACAAACTTCTTTTTTTTCCCTCTCTAAATGTCAATTTATACTTTGATTGCCGACCTCATGTGAAACTAAAATTTATTTTATTATTAGGTAAACGAAAAAGCATTGAACAAATGCGCACCAAAATTGAATATGAACTGTGTTAAAACCACACCGACTTCACTGAAAAATGGGGCCCATTGGGCTATTTCTCGTTCCAGCCAGTATACCATGACTGGCATATCAAAGGCCATGGTATGTACTACCCTGTCTGTGGGATTGTGCATATAAAAGATCCCTTGCTGCTAATCAAAAAGAGCAGCCCATGAAGTGGCAACAGCGGGTTTCCTCTTTTAATATCTGTGTGGTCCTTAACCATATGTCCGATGTCATATAACCGTAAATAAAATGTGTTGAGTGCGTCGTTAAATAAAACATTTCCTTCTTCCTTCACAGAAAAAATGAGTATTAGGTTTGAACAGAAGCAGGGCTGGGCGAGTCAAGTACTCGCCGACAAGAGTCGGAGATGAAGTATGAATCTAGCTTTATGTCAAAATTACCAAATGTTTGGCATCCAATGGCTGATAATTAATAAATCAATACTGGCCTCGGTGGTGTCGTGGTTAAGCCACCGGACTACGAGTTGTAAGGTACTGGGTAGGTGTAAGACCACTACACCATCTTCTCTCTCTCACTAACCACTAACCGACTAACAGCTAACCCACTGTCCTGGACAGATAGCCCAGATAGCTGAGGTGTGTGCCCAGGGCAGCGTGCTTGAACCTTAATTGGATATAAGCACAAAATTAACTTGAAATGAAAAAAAAAAAATCAATGTGCTCTAGTGGTGTCGTTAAACAAAACAATAATTTTTTTCTCCACCAACAACCCACACATACATGTATGTATGCATGAGCCTAGCTTCCATCTAAGCAGGTATGCAGCTGCATACCACCTGAGATAACAATTTTTTTATTATTTTTTTTTATTAAAATATATGATGTAAACGTGTATATGCTCTATGCCAATAGCGTTTTATTCCATCGCCAAAAAAAGTCTGCGTACCGCCTGAAAATCCCAAGCTAGGCCTCTGGTAGGTATCTTCATGTCCAGTTTTGACCAGACATTATTTGTCGACTCGGCCGACACACTAAATGTCTGAGATGACTGTCTGGTGGTGACTATTCTTACGTTAACTGCTGTACAGAGAACCGATCGAGATATCTCCGCTAATAAGAGTTTCATTATCCTGGTCATTGAGTCATTGGGTCGTTAATGTTGTGTGAACCGTCGCGACTTTATATATTGTCTTATTTACTCGCAGTTTCCAGCTGCCACGTACAACCGTGTTAAAGTTTGTCGCACTGTCTGTCGATAATTGTGAATTACTGTTGGGTGTTCATTCGATGTGATGCTGATTTGTCATCTTGCACACATATATAGTTCGATCTTGTTGATGATCGTATACAGTAGTTTGATGGTGTAAAGATTAAAATGTATGGAGGTGAATTTTAGTTTAAAAAAGAAAGAAATTGAATTATACTTGAAGCTTAATTTCCTAAGAAAAGATCATGAAAATGGTCCATGGAACTTAAAATAACAGATTCCTTGTTGCTAATCGAAAAGATTAGCCCATGAAATGGCGACAGTGAGTTTCCTTTCTCAATATCTGTGTGGTCCTTAACCATATATCTGACGCCATATAACTGTAAATAAAATGTGTTGAGTGTGTCGTTAAATAAAACATTTCCTTCTTCCTTCTTCTTCGTAACTGTTTCTGTGTCCCAAGATACCACAGATGAGTGCCCTTAATCGATCTCTCCCACTAAGCTATATATCCCGCCTTCTTAATGCTGCAAGCAAAATATTTTTCCGTTTCTTTAAATACGGTATAATCATAATCTGACATTTAAGCCGTCATACCTCTTACATCTTCGCTGATATTGATGGAAGCATTATAGTCGTGTGCAGTCTTTTGTTTTGTGTGAACTGTTTTATCAAATTAACTCTTCTTCGCTAGGTTATTTTGTGATCCGGATAACGCCAATGGCATTATACCGGGTTCCCCGAGTTAATTCTCGGGTTGGCGAGGATATTTTGTCATAACGGGTTCTCCAGTATGGAACAGGGCGACATCTTATCAAAACATCTTAGTGATCTATAGAGAAATAACACGAGCCATCAAGCAAATCGCTCTTAGTCTGTCGAAAGACTCGATTATTTATCGTTTTATAGTCGCTTTAAGAAACAACATTAAGCCTATTGCGATGAACTGCACCTGAGTGGTAATTTGATTTGCGAATCATAGGGCAGTAAATCGGTCGGCTTGTCGGGGTTTTGATAATAACTTTAAAAGAAGTGGCGACAGTTTGTTTTGCTGGAGTAGATAGTGAGATGGGGTTGGGTTTTTTGTATTTTGAAATTAATACAAATCATACTAGTGTTTGTTTTTTCTCCATTTATGATATTTATTTAGCTGGTTTGGTCAGGGCACATTACTGCATGCAAAATCATTGTTCTATTTGTATGTCTGTTATGTAAATTTATAATGTATGCAAACTACCAATGGATTACGAGAAGAAAAAATTATATTATTATTTTTTTTTTAATTTAGGATCATCAGAATTTTATTGACATATTCAAAATTAAATTTCCATTACATTCATTGCAATTTAACGTCATCTCATTGGTCCAATCGTAACAATGCAAGTTTGCAAATTTGTTCATTTCTTGATGAATGTAAAAATAACATTGTCAGGGAATGTCATATCTGATGACGTCACTTTATATTGGTATTTTTTTCCGAGTATTATTGTTTAAGAACAAACAAAAAAATTCCAAATAAAATGTGAACTTTTAGTGTTATTATTAATAAGTATGTTTAAAGTTGAAATATCATCCGCAAACTTATGTGAGAACGGCTTTGCCGATTCACACAGTTTGCCGACAATTTCTTTTTTTCAAACCTCAATGAATGTAAAAAGAAATAAAGAGACAATCCTTAAATGTATTGGGACCCTTGTAACATATTTCACTGGAAATAGGCCCATATCTTTTGTTATTATGTCTTTTTATCAAAATCAATTTTGATTTTTAATCCTTAAATGTATTGGGACCCTTGTAACATATTTTACCGGAAATAGGCCCATATCTTTTGTTATTACCAGTATGTCTTTTTATCAAAATCAATTTTGACTTTTAACCTACTCCTGCTGACTCCCATTTTTCAATTCATTTCATTTCAACTTAATTTCGTGTTTACATGTATATCCAATTAAGTCAAGCACGCTGTCCTGGGCACACACCTCACCTATCTGGACTGTCTGTCCAGAACAGTTAGTTAGTTGTTAATTGTTAATGGTTAGTGAGAGAGAAGAGGGTGAAGTGGCCTTACACCTACCCACTGAGATGTTAAAATTCGCTCTGGGTGGGAGCCGGTACTGGGCTGCAAACCCTGTACCTATCAGCCTGTAGTCTGATGACTTAACCACTGCGCTACCGAGGTGGGTATTTTTAAATAGTGGGATCCACAAATATATACCAATCTCAAAGCCTGTGGGTTTCTCTGATTACATGTCACAATGATCAAATGTTTGACATCCAGTGATGATTAATAATTCAATAGAGGGGCTGGGACGTAGCTCAGTGGTACAGCGCTCTCCTGTCGGTGGGCCCATTGGGTTATTTCTCATTCCAGCCAGTGCTCCACAACTGGCCATGGTATGTACTATCCTGTCTGTGGTATGGTGCCACTCTTTTCAATTAGCAGCAATGGATCTTTTATATGCACCATCCCACAGACAGGATAGTACATACCAAAGCCTTTGTTACACCAGTTGTGGAGCACTGGCTGGAACGAATAAATAGCCCAATGGGGCCACTGACAGGGATCGATCCTAAACCGACCGCACATCAAGTGAGCGCTTTACCACTGGGCTGCGTATATCGCCCCAACAGATGACCAACCTTTAAGTGGTGTAGCTTGGTTATTACACCCTGTTGCACTGACTTGTCAGATTGCCAGGCCGATTTGTAGGTCGCGTGAAGAGTCTTCAGTGGCCTCATGAAACATTTACACAGGCCGGAGACATCTGATGAGATGGTAACGCCAGCTGCGGAATCCATTATTACAAAATCTGTGATTCTGATCACTGGAGAGAGAGAGAGTGAGAGAGTGAGTGAGTGAGTGAGTGAGTGAGTGAGTGAGTGAGTGAGTGAGTGAGTGAGTGAGTGAGTGAGTGAGTGAGTGAGTTTCAAAATCCAATTGTGTACAGTGTTATTATTATTTATATTTTTTTTAGCATGCGCGGCCCAAGAGTACAATGATCTTACAGACCCACGGTTTTTGCCAGAGGGTAAAATGGGTATGGATCCAGACCCAAATTATATTTTTAAGTTGACCTTTTGACAAAATTAATGACACTTATCATTACTGTATGATTTTCTTAACCCTAAACCTAACCCATATTCTTTCTAGGAGAGGCCCCCCCACCCCCATACACGTGTCAGCATTATAAATATTCAATTGCATAGTGCAATACCCAAAAATTTCTTTCTGGCATAAACACTGAGACCCATTATTGATTTTTGTTTTATTATTTTTTATATTAGTACATGTATGAGCATAACACATTCTGTGAAATGTGACATCTGTCCAAAACCCAGCACCGTCAGTGGCCTGTTAGGAAATGGAATTTTTATTTAATGACACCCCAGCACATTGTTTAATCAGTGGCTGTTAGGAAATTGATTTTTTATTTAATGACACCCCATCACATTGTTTAACCAGTGGCTGTGAGGAAAGGAATTTTTTGTTAATGACACCCCAGCACATTGTTTAATCAGTGGCCGTCAGGAAATGGAATTTTTATTTAATGACACCCCAGCACATTGTTTAATCAGTGGCCGTGAGAAAAGGAAAGACATTTTTATTTAATGACACCCCAGCACATTCTTTAACCAGTGGCTGTCAGGAAATTTAATTTTTATTTAATGACATGTCAGTACATTGTTTAATCAGTGACTGTATGGAAAGGAAAATATTTTTTTATTTAATGACACCCCAGCACATTGTTTAATCAGTAGCTGTTAGGAAATATATTTTTTATTTAATGTCCACCAACAACCCAGAATTTTGTTAACTTTTTTTTTTTTAAGTATGAATTTACACTGAGCTAAACCCCCCCCCCCCCAAACAAAACAAAACAAAACAACAAAAAAACAAAAAACCACACCAGTACAATGACAAATACCCAACAAATTTGAACTACTTGTATGCACTTTACTCGGGTCACACCTGTTACTCTGGCAGTTGGTGAAGCAGACTGGAAATCATCTACCCCACCACCTAGGCCTGTAGTTGGTTTTATTGATTTGCATACTGTAACCCCATCTATTCACATAATAAAATTTTATTTTTTTTAAATTTGAAATTTAAAAAACATTGTAATCGATAAATGCATTTAGAATGTCCAAATTGATCAAATCGTTTCAAAATTCTGTTTGGCAGTTGGAATAAAAAAGGAAAAGAATTGTTATATAGAAAATTATTGTTGACAAAAGTCCATATTTAGCTGCTATGAACAATAGTAGGATTCCAAATGGCAATGAATATACAGATCTTTATATTGTAATCCACAGAATGTCGTTTTAATAATGGGGGAAAAGGCTGTGTTGTTTGAAAACATGATACAATGGCTACAAACTTCAAATAGTCCCTTGAAGCTTTTTTTTTCTTTTTTCTTTTTCTTTTCTTTTTTTGTATTGATCTTTGGCGTGTGTCACACAATTGATTTAAACATTGCCTGGAGAATTTTTCCAAAAATAAAAGAAAAATTTGCATAACATTAAGGTACTTGATGAAATCATTGATGTTACATGAAATTGATTTTTTCTTCTGCATATGCAATGGTCAGAGTTAAATAAGTACACTGATTCAAAAGTATCGAAGTCAAACTCTGTTAAATGCTATATTTTCCTGAAAGGCTGTAAGAGAATGTGTATGTAAAACACACAAAAAAGAAGAAAATATTTGTATTGCAGCAGGTATTTTTTCTCATTCCAACCAGTTCACCATAACTAGTCGCAGGCTGTGGCATGTGCTTTCCTGTCTGTGCATGTAAAAGATCCCTTGCTGCATTAGGAAAAATGTATCGGGTTTCCTCTGATGACTACGAGTCAGAATTACCAAATGTTTGACATCCAATAGTCGATGATTGGTGAATCAGTGTGCTCTAGTGGTGTTGTTAAACAAAACAAAATGTTTTTTACAGCAGATAGTAAAACGGTGAAATATAGGTTTTACTTTTCTGGCAGTGTCATGCAGTGGCATTGATGGTGTTAACTTTTGTGTTTACTTGTAGCTCAGTGTCAAAGTTTAACATTAGTTCCATTTCTCACAAACTTGGTTTGTAGTTACATCTATGAATTTTCATCTTAATGCATATTTTTAAAAATACCCTAAAATTTATTAAATTAAAATGTTTGTTCAATTATCAATATAAAAAGAAACTGTAAAAAAAAAGGTGAAAAGCTCAACAAGAAACAAAAAAAATACCCAACAACAACTAGTATAAAATTAATAGAAATTACATGAAGAGTGAAGCATCTGGAAAGTTACGTGTAGTTTCTTGTCCTGACATCCAATGAGATAGTTGTCAAGAGAATTAATATGTCAGACAAATGAACTGAGAATTATTCTAAGTCATTCCATGTGTATGCGTGTTGCAATGTAAATGACTTGTGATCAGCATTCATGGCTTCCTAGCCCTACAAGCCATGCGTGGTGTGGTGTTGATGATCACAAGGTTTTAATACGGACATGAACTCTCCATTAGTATCACCACTGTTGACATCAACATGACGCTCTCGCACACAATGATTTCATTCTACACAAATACACGGTTTTGCCGATGATTTTGTTGATGGTTCTGTTAATGGTTTTGTCCAGGGTTTTGTCGATGGTCCAGGGTTTTGTCCAGGGTTTTGTCAATGGTTTTGTCCAGGGTTTTGTCAGTGGTTTTGTCCATGGTTTTGTCAATGATTTTGTCCAGGGTTTTGTCCAGGATTTTGTCCATGGTTTTGTAAATGATTTTGTCCATGGTTTTGTCCATGATTTTGTCCATGGCTTTGTTCAGGGCTTTATCCATGGTGTTGTCCAGGGTTTTGTCCAAGGTTTTTTCCATGGTTTTGTCCATGGTGTTGTCCAAGGTTTTTTTCCATGGTTTTGTCCAAGGTTTTGTCCAAGGTTTTGTCCATGGTGTTGTCCATGACTTTGTCCAAAGTTTTGTCCAGGGTTTTGTCCAAGGTTTTGTACAGGGTTTTGTACATGGTTTTGTACAGGGTTTTGTACATGGTTTTGTCTGATTTTTTTAGGGTTTTGCGCATGATTTTGTTCAGGGTTTTGTCTGTGATTTTGTTTCATGGTTTTGTCCATGATTTTGTTCAGGGTTTTTACCAGGGTTTTGTCCAGGGTTTTGGCCATTGTTTTGGTCATTGTTTTGGCCATGGTTTTGTCCATTGTTTTGTCCATGATTTTGTCCATTGTTTTGTCCATGATTTTGTCCATTGTTTTGTCCATGGTTTTGTCCATGATTTTGTCCATTGTGTTGTCCATGGTTTTGTCCATTGTTTTGTCCATGGTTTTGTCCATTGTTTTGTCCATGATTTTGTCCATGGTTTTGGTCAGGGTGGTCAGTCATGGCTTTATATTGCATCAAAGTCGAGGCGATAAACATTATGTTCAAAATGCATGCATGTATGCTCAAAATAATCACACCCAATTTAAGTACAAACATGCTGACCTCAAAATATTTCACCTCGAAACCACTGAAATGTTATGTTTAATTACATTAAAATAACCTGAAATGCATGTCTGAATATTGACAACTCTACAGTTCCTTTTTTAAATATTAGTACATAACCTTTCTAAACTGGATACCCCTTAAACCAGACTTTTTGCAGGGTCTCATGAGTGTCTGTTTCAGAGGGGTTTTACAGTATTTACAAACCAAACTTTTTCTTTTCTTTTTTTGTTTTAAATAAGTAAAGTTTGTTTTATTTAACAGTGCCACTAGAGCACATTGATTTTTTTATCTTATCATCGGCTATTGGACATCAAACATATGGTAATTCTGACACTGTTTTTTAGAGGAAACCCGCTGTTGCCACATAGGCTACTCTTTTATGACAGGCAGCAAGGGATCTTTTATTTGCGTTTCCCACAGGCAGGATAGCACAAACCATGGCCTTTGTTGAACCAATTATGGATCACTGGTCGGTGCAAGTGGTTTATACCTACCCATTGAGCCTTGCGGAGCACTCACTCAGGGTTTGGAGTCGGTATCTGGATTAAAAGTCCCATGCCTCGACTGGGATCCAGACCCAGTACCTACCAGCCTGTAGACCGATGGCCTAACCTCGAAACCACTGAAATGTTATGTTTAATTACATTAAAATAACCTGAAATGCATGTCTGAATATTGACAACTCTACAGTTCCTTTTTTAAATATTAGTACATAACCTTTCTAAACTGGATACCCCTTAAACCAGACTTTTTGCAGGGTCTCATGAGTGTCTGTTTCAGAGGGGTTTTACAGTATTTACAAACCAAACTTTTTTTTGTTTTTTTTTGTTTTAAATAAGTAAAGTTTGTTTTATTTAACAGTGCCACTAGAGCACATTGATTTTTTTATCTTATCATCGGCTATTGGACATCAAACATATGGTAATTCTGACACTGTTTTTTAGAGGAAACCCGCTGTTGCCACATAGGCTACTCTTTTATGACAGGCAGCAAGGGATCTTTTATTTGCGTTTCCCACAGGCAGGATAGCACAAACCATGGCCTTTGTTGAACCAATTATGGATCACTGGTCGGTGCAAGTGGTTTATACCTACCCATTGAGCCTTGCGGAGCACTCACTCAGGGTTTGGAGTCGGTATCTGGATTAAAAGTCCCATGCCTCGACTGGGATCCGGACCCAGTACCTACCAGCCTGTAGACCGATGGCCTAACCACGACACCACTGAGGCCAGTGTTTTAAATAAGAGCCACCCACATGCATCTGTTGCAGTAATTGACAATATACGACTAAAACTGATTAATTCTAAACTTAGAAATTAAGACTGTGGAGGTCGTTATACAATTAAGGGTTTTAACTTGACCTAATGGTGCCTCACAGGATTGGAGGCATTGCTATGTTACCTAATACTCAGTCAAATTTGGTATGGCCCTCTGGGAGTATGGCAACAAATTTAGTATGCTAACGCTGATGCATTGTCAAATTATCCTGTCAGGTGCCCGGAATATGTCTGGTCTTTAGAGTGGATAAGTCAGTCACAAGAAATTAAACAGTTTCTGGGAATTTCCTGCTGGACGACAGATAAGAATGGAGGAAATTAAATATTACCTTTGTGGGTGATCTGATTAAACTTATCACTTAACTTTATTCTGATTGGCTGAATAAACTGAAACAACATTGTTGTGATTGGCCGTTGAGGAAAATTGAAGAACATTGCTTGCGATTGGCTGAGAACCATTTTTAAAAATTAACATTGCTGTTGGTTGGCTGAGAAACTTTCAGTATTGTTGTGATTGGCTGAGGACCGTATAACTTTACTGTGATTGGATGAGAAAGTTGTAGCATTGCTGTGATTGGTTGACAGTACTTTTTTTTACTGGCCTCAGTGGTGTTGTGGTTAAGCCATCGGACATTCAATTCAATTCAATTCATTTATTAACCGTGAACATTTACAGTTCATCAGTTATACATACAAATACACATACAACCATGGGCGTCAATCGGTGGGGGACAGGGGGGACGCGTCCCCCTCACTTTTCAATGCGGGGGGACAATCTATATTAGTGTCCCCCCTACTTTTTCATTTAGCAAAAGCAAGAACAACAACACCACCAACAAAAACAACAACAGCAATAACAAAAAACAAACAAAAATTAAAAGTTTAACCACTAATGTGTAGCTTTATGATTTTCATTGACATTCCTTTATCTGACACACACACACAGACACACACACACACACACACACACACACACACACACACACACGTCGTCTCCCCCCACCCCCACCCCCCACCCCACTTTTAAAGCCGGATTGGCGCCCATGTATACAACAATGACACAATGGAAGGTGTTGGCATGAAAAGGACATGGAGAATATAAATTCTTTTGTATAGAACTCTGTATATAGACTATTTAACTATTGATTCTCGTCTTTTAAACATTTTGAACAGATATTTCACTAATTTACATAAATCATTTACATTGTTAGTTGATAGTAATTCTATCAATTTAAACATAGATGGGTGGATTCTGTAATATTTCTTGATATATAAATCACTGAAAAACGGACAACATAATATGAGGCTGGTAGGTACTGGGTTCACAGCCCGGTATCGGCTCCCACCCAGAGCGAGTTTTAATGACTCGATGTGTAGGTGTAAGACCACTTCACCCTCTTCTCTCTTACTAACAACTAACAAATAACCCACTGTCCTTGACAAACAGCCCAGATAGCTGAGGTGTGTGCCCAGGACAGCATATTTGAACCTTAATTGGATATAAGCACGAAAATAAGTTGAAAAAAACAACAGAAAAACTAAAAAGTAGCAAGTTTTCTCTCTAAGACTATTTGTCAAAATTAAAATATGTTTGACAACCAGTAGCCAATGATGAATAAATCAATGTGCTCTGGTGATGTAATAATTTAAAAAAACCCACCTAACTTTATTTAGGTCTGGTTATCCTGTTTGGGGGGGCGGGGGGGGAGGACATAGCCCAGTGGTAAAGCACTCGCTTGATGCGCAATCGGTGGGCTATTTCTCGTTCCAGCCAGTGCTTCACAACTGGTGTAACAAAGGCTGTGGTATGTACTATCCTGTCTGTAGGATGGTGTATATAAAAGATCCTTTGTTGCTAATCGAAAAGAGTAGCCCATAAAATGGCAACAACGGGTTTCATCTCTCTATATCTGTGTGGTCCTTAACCATATGTCTGACGCCATATAACCATAAATATACTAGCGAAAAAAATTAACAGTGTAACCTAAAAAATCAGATAAAATTAACACCGCTCAATATGTTAGCCTGATGTTTTGCACAGTTGACCAGTGAACGCACCACCACACAATCGCTGGGTCAATGCCATATTGGCATGTGCCGTTTTACTTCTTGAACATGGGTCTGTTTTTCACGCTTTTTCCACCCAACATTTTACTGCTTCAGCTTTTGTTAACTTTGCTACTGTTGGTCATTGTTTGGCAACCAGGGGAACAGAAAAGCAGGTTTTTTCGGTTGAAAGTGGTTGTAGAGCAATGCCCATGCTAAATGAAAATGACCGCCTTCGCGCAATTGGTATGATCCAGGCTGGTATGCTCCATCGCGCTGTTGCTACGCAATTTGGTGTCCACATAAACACTATTCAGGCTTTGTGGAGACGTTTTCAACAATTTGGTAATGTCAAATACCGACCACATGCAGGTCGTCCATGTGTGACGTCACGACAGCAGGACAATCATATCCGACTCATGCACCTCAGGAATCGCTTCCAAACAGCAAGTCTGACAGCGCGGACCATTCCTGGATTGCGTGCCATCAGCCCCAGAACTGTACAGAATTGATTACGTGAATGGCATATCTAGCCGCGATGTCCGGCTGTCCGGTTGTCCGGCCAGTTTTGCTAAGACGCCATCATGTAGCATGTCTAGCTTGGTGTAGAAGACACTTGCGCTTTAATCGCCGAGACTGGGTTGGTATTCTGTTTACGGACGAATCCATGTTTCACTTAGACAGCAGCGACGGCCATTCAAGAGTCTATCGTCATGTTGGAGAACATTTTAGTGATGCCTGTGTTGTGGAGCAATGTGTATTTGGCGGAGCTGAGTGCATCGTTAAATAAAACATTTCTTTCTTCTTTTCCTATATGTTTGACAACCAATAGCCAATGATTAATAAATCAATGTGCTCTAGTGGTGTCATTAAACCCCCCCCCCCCAAAAAAAAAAAAAAACCCTTTATTTAGGTCTGATCATACTGGTTGGGCCTTTTTAAAGATCTAGTTACTCTATTTGGGCCTCTTACATTGTAAGATGGTATATGTTTGAACATTGCTTGGTAACAAAGTGTTTTATGATTATCATGGGCAGAGATAGCCTACTATTATACTGGCATTAGGAGGCTATAAGGTGTAGCTCCATGATGGCGAATCTGATTATGACGATAGTTGTGATCCGGATTTCGGGAGATAGCCATGCTGCAGAATTACGCCAATTCCGGTACTTATTTCTCAGTGGTGCCTCAAGTATCGAAGGAATCTTGCTGTATTCATATCAAAGCACCGGCTGTATTTATGGGTAATTTGTTAAGGAAGCCGACTTGTCGGTTAAAATCAGTTTTATTGAAATGGTCACACTTAGCCCATAGCGTGACACTTAGTGTCTGAAACCTACAGAGCAGGATGTAGTCCATAGGGTAAAGTGATTGCTTGATGTGTGGTCGGTCAAGGATCGATCACTGTCATTGGGCTATTTTTCATTCCAGCCAGTACTCCACAACTGATATAACAAAGGCTGTGGTACATATGTGCTATCCTGTCTGGGATGCTGCATATTAAACATCCCTTGCTGCTAACTGAAAAGAGTAGCCAATTGTGTGGCAGCAGCAGTGGGTTTCCTTTCTCAATATATGTGTGGTCCTTAACCATGGGCCTAATTCACAAAGCTCTCTTAGGCTCTGCTAGACAACACTTTTAGCATTGCACTGCAATATCGCAAAGTTGTGAAAGTTTAGTGAATTGGGCCACATATGTGTTCTCCTGTCTGTGGGACAGTGCATATAAAAGATCCCTTGCTGCTAATCAAAAAGAGTAGCCCATGAAGTGGCGACATTGGGTTTCCTCCCTCAATATCTGTGTGGTTCTTAACCATATGTCCGACGCCATCTAACCATAAATAAAATGTGTTGAGCGCATCGTTAAATAAACCATTTCCTTCCTTCTTTCCTTCCAATGATTAATTAATCATTGTGCTCTAGTGGTGTCATTAAACAAAACAAACTTTAACTTTTTTTGGAATTTATATTCTAGTGAAAATAGGAAAACAAGCATTTAGAAATGTGTTATCCCAGTTAAAACATTTTAGTTGATATTAATATTAGTTACATATATTATTGAGTAATAAGTGAAATAAACAGTATGAAATGTATATTCCAGATTAGAGAAATAAGCATTTGGGGATTTATGTCCAAAGTCCAAACAAAAACATTATTTATTTTAATTAAATGAAACAACATTGTGGAATCATATTATAGTCCATTCACCCAAGCATTTGGGAATTTATGTCCAAAGTCCAAACAAAAACATTATTTATTTTAATTAAATGAAACAACATTGTGGAATCATATTATAGTCCATTCACCCAAGCATTTGGGAATTTATGTCCAAAGTCCAAACAAAAACATTATTTATTTTAGTTAAATGAAACGACATTGTGGAATCATATTGTAGTCCATTCACCCAAGCATTTGGGAATTTATGTCCAAAGTCCAAACAAAAACATTATTTATTTTAATTAAATGAAACAACATTGTGGAATCATATTATAGTCCATTCACCCAAGCATTTGGGAATTTATGTCCAAAGTCCAAACAAAAACATTATTTATTTTAGTTAAATGAAACGACATTGTGGAATCATATTGTAGTCCATTCACCCAAGCATTTGGGGATTTAAAGTGCTCAGAAGTATATATGCATGGAGTCCAGATTGAATTTATTTTCAATAAGAGCTTGCATTGATTTTCCCCACTAGTGCATGCCAAGTATGTTTTAGCATTACGGCTAATGCATGTGTACATTGGCAATGCCTGTATCTTATATTGTCACATTACGAAGACGCTTAATAGGACAAATTATTATTCTACCGGATAGATCTACTTCTGGACGTAATCATTAACACGATAAGTCTGGAAATGTTAGCAAGCATAAAATGTTAGCAAATTTAGCGAGGCCATACACAGGAATGTGATTTTTCTGCTTTTTATCTGATTTCAGCTTTTTTGTGTAAAATAATTTTCACAAAGTTTACTATAGACTGGATTTGATCTGCATGAAATGCTAATTTTTTTTACCTAAAAATGGTACCGAGATTTCCACTTTTTTTTGCATAAAATAATTTTCACAAAATAGACTGGATTTGATCAGAAATGCTAAAAAAAATTACCTTTATTTAGATATTTAAGATATATTTAAGCTTTTGAAAGATATTTTCAGCTTTTATTTTAAAATAGGTAAAACATTACTGCATACAAGACGCTAATATTTCATGACGCTAAATTTAAAGAGACGTTTAACTCACGGTTCAAAAAACTTTTGTGTGATTGTTTTTGTCTTTTATTAGCTGAATTCACAGCAATCGTTACATGCTATTGAGTATTTATATGGTTTCAGACATATGGTTAAGGACCACACAGATATTGAGGGAGGAAACCCACTGTCGCCACCTCATGAGCTACTCTTTTTGATTAGCAGCAAGGGTTCTTTTATACGCACCATCCCATAGACAGGATAGCACATACAGCCTTTGATGTATCATTTGTGGTGCCTTAATCATCAGATGTCAAACATTTGGTAATTATGACTCGTAGTCATCAGACGAAACCCGCTACATTTTTCCATTTGCAGCAAGGGATCTTTGATATGTACGGCCTTGGATGTACCAGTGGTGGTGCACTGCCTTGGACGTACCAGTGGTGGTGCACTGCCTTGGACGTACCAGTGGTGGTGCACGGCCTTGGACGTACCAGTGGTGGTGCACTGCCTTGGACGTACCAGTGGTGGTGTGCACTGCCTTGGACGTACCAGTGGTGATGTGCACTGTCTTGGACGTACCAGTGGTGGTGCACTGCCTTGGACGTACCAGTGGTGGTGCACTGCCTTGGACGTACCAGTGGTGGTGCACTGCCTTGGACGTACCAGTGGTGGTGTGCACTGCCTTGGACGTACCAGTGGTGATGTGCACTGTCTTGGACGTACCAGTGGTGGTGCACTGCCTTGGACGTACCAGTGGTGGTGCACTGCCTTGGACGTACCAGTGGTGGTGCACTGCCTTGGACGTACCAGTGGTGGTGTGCACTGCCTTGGACGTACCAGTGGTGATGTGCACTGTCTTGGACGTACCAGTGGTGGTGCACTGCCTTGGACGTACCAGTGGTGGTGCACTGCCTTGGACGTACCAGTGGTGGTGCACTGCCTTGGACGTACCAGTGGTGGTGTGCACTGCCTTGGACGTACCAGTGGTGATGTGCACTGTCCTTGGACGTACCAGTGGTGGTGCACTGCCTTGGACGTACCAGTGGTGGTGCACTGCCTTGGACGTACCAGTGGTGGTGCACTGCCTTGGACGTACCAGTGGTGGTGTGCACTGCCTTGGACGTACCAGTGGTGGTGTGCACTGTCTTGGACGTACCAGTGGTGGTGCACTGCCTTGGACGTACCAGTGGTGGTGCACTGCCTTGGACGTACCAGTGGTGGTGCACTGCCTTGGACGTACCAGTGGTGGTGCACTGCCTTGGACGTACCAGTGGTGGTGCACTGCCTTGGACGTACCAGTGGTGGTGCACTGCCTTGGACGTACCAGTGGTGGTGCACTGCCTTGGACGTACCAGTGGTGGTGCACTGCCTTGGATGTACCAGTGGTGGTGCACTGCCTTGGACGTACCAGTGGTGGTGTGCACTGCCTTGGACGTACCAGTGGTGGTGTGCACTGCCTTGGACGTACCAGTGGTGGTGTGCACTGTCTTGGACGTACCAGTGGTGGTGCACTGCCTTGGACATACCAGTGGTGGTGCACTGCCTTGGACGTACCAGTGGTGGTGCACTGCCTTGGACGTACCAGTGGTGGTGCACTGCCTTGGACGTACCAGTGGTGGTGCACTGCCTTGGACGTACCAGTGGTGGTGCACTGCCTTGGACGTACCAGTGGTGGTGCACTGCCTGAAGCGAGAAGTAGCCCACTGAGGAATGTTTGTTTTAGTATAGTTTGGCATAGGGGAGATCCGTAAATTACCTGTATGTATGCACAAGATCTGTAATTTCCCCCACATGTAAAGTTTTTGTATGTTTGATCATTAATCCCCCTTCTCCCATGTACTGGCATATATTGTGTTTTCACATTGAAAAGTACATTGGATACAATGACAGGCCTCTCAGACCTCCTATATTTCCTACATTTCCTATATTTTTATAGGATCCTATAAAACTCCTATATTGAGATTCATTTCCGATATTTGACTCAATTGCTTTGCCAAAATGCCGATGAATAAAATATGTTACCGAGTTATATTCGCAGTGAAATTCAAAAGATGCTTTGAATGTGGGAGATCTGTATTAAGTGCCGATCAAGATCCTGCTCACCTGATGAGGTGAGGAGGATGTATTACTGATACAAGATGCACCAACATTCAAAGAATCCTGGATATGGAAATGAACTGCTGGCAAGCCTTGGTATATATTTGTTGAGGTAGTAGATGGTATCTTGTGTACATACGCAAGGTAAAAACATACCATTAGTAATATAAATGTCTTTAGAAATCCACGTAAAATGCCTATAATCATGATAATCGGTCCAAATTTTCCTATAAAACTCCTATATTTTGGTATGTGAATTCCTATGTTTCCTATATTTTAATACGTACAGGTGGCTAGGAGGCCTGCAAGGAAGAGCTTGGCATATGTACTCTATCAGTAAACCCCTCTCCCCTTGTACTCTACCAGTGGACCCTCTCTCCCCTTGTACTCTACCAGTGGACCCCCTCTCCCCTTGTACTCTACCAGTGGACCCCCTCTCCCCTTGTACTCTACCAGTGTACCCCCTCTCCCCTTGTACTCTATCAGTGGACCCCCTTTCCCCTTGTACTCTATCAGTAAACCCCTCTCCCCTTGTACTCTCTTTGTAAGTAATGTCCAAACCTTCTCTCTCTGTCCATCTCCCCCCCCCCCCCCCCCACACACACACACACATCAGGGTGTACAGAGTTTTTGGATGGCACTGTAGCTGATCTATGAAGTACTGAGTAGGTAAAAGTTGGCATGACTTAACCGGAGAGTAACTATAGTTTTTGGATGGCACCGTAGCTGATCTATGAAGTACTGAGTAGTTAAAAGTTGGCATGACTTACCAGAGAGTAACTATAGTTTTGGCATGGCTTCTTCAGTTGAGGTGCGGGACTTAGCCCAGTGGTAAAGCGCTCACCCGATGCATGGTCGGTCTGGTATCAATCCCTGTTGGGTTATTTTTCGTTCCAGCCAGTGCACCACGACTGGCATATCAAAGGCTGTGGTATGTACTACCTTGTCTGTGGGATGGTGCATATAAAAGATCCCTTGCTGCTATTCGAAAAGAGTAGGTCATGAAGTGGCGACAGCGGGTTTCCTCTCTCAATATCTGTGTGGTCCTTAATCAAATGTCTGATGCCATATAACCGTAAATAAAATGTGTTGAGTGTGTCGTTAAATAAAACATTTCTTTCTTTTGCTGCTAATAGAAAAGAGTAGCCCATGAAATGGCGACAGCGGGTTTCCTCTCTCAATATCTGTGTGGTCCTTAATCAAATGTCTGACGCCATATAACCGTAAATAAAATGTGTTGAGTGTGTCGTTAAATAAAACATTTCCTTCCTTCCTTCTTCAGTTGCTCCTGAATAAGTACAGTTTAATGTGTCTCATTTAGTAAACTTTGGATTGGCTCAACTGAGGTTATCCGAATAAGTAAAGTTAGATATGACATCTAAAATCCTCTGAAGTTTGACTAGGCTTATCTTCTGAGTACATATGTAGGTAAAGTTTGGCTTAGCATATCTTCTGAATAAGTAAAGTTTGGCTTAGCATATCTTCTGAGTAAGTAAAGTTTGGCTTGGCTTATTTAATGTTCTCTGAGTAAGTAAAATGTAGTATGTCTCACATTGTCCTCTGAGTATACAAGGAAAGCTTGTTTTGTCTCATGTAAGTTCTCTAAGTATGTGCATCTAATGTAAAGTTTATTGACCTGTGAATACATAATTATGGCATGGCACATGCAAAGTCTCTGTGTAAGTAAATTTTGCAAGGCTTGTCTAATATAAAGTTCATTGACCTCATAATAAATAATTATGTCAGGACACATGAAAATTTAACAAGGCTTGTCTATAATGTAAAGTTTACTGACCTCTGAATAAATAATTATGGCATGGTACATGCAAAGTCCTCTGTGTAAGTAAATTTAACAAGGCTTGTCTAATGTAAAGTTTACTGACCTCTGAATTATGGCATGGCACATGCAAAGTCCTGTGAGTATGTAAATTTGACATGGCTTCTGAGTATGTAAATTTGACATGGCTTCTGAGTATGTAAATTTGACATGGCTTCTGAGTATGTAAATTTGACAAGGCTTCTGAGTATGTAACTTTGACATGGCTTCTGAGTATGACAATTTGACACTGCATGTTAGGTGACAAGACATCTGAATTTACTCTTGTTTCCCTGGCAGAGATCAACATATTTATTGAAAACAAAAACACATGAGACATGCTCCAAGAGTACAACAACACGATGTCCCAGGAGATCAACATGCAAATATTCTGTGAAACTAAACAAGCATTTCTATAGTCTGTCCCATCAATTTATAAAAAAAAAAATTATACATAATTTCAGTTTGGTTTGACAAAAGAAGAAAAGTAAAAGTGTTTTGAAAATAACAAAATATTACAATTTTTGTGTGAAATTTGCAAATGGATCGGCTAAAAAAGAAATAACTTGTAGTAAATTTTATAGTATGACAAAAAGGCATTCCCTGTGGGACGGACTATAATTGTGTAGTGAAGATGAGCTGTAGAATTGATGAAACAAGAGAACTTTGTTTGCCATATTTTATTGATACACGACCCAATAATTACTTTGTGGAAAGAAACAGTGCAGAAATTCAATGCCATGCATTAATACACATGCATTTTTGTTAATTGAATGCAGTGTGGTTTAATCTTTCATGTAGCAGCAAAGATTCACTTTCCCCACAGACAGGGCAGCAATAATTCATGTTCGGGGTGGAGCATAGCCCTGTTGTAAAGCACTCACTTGATGCGCGGTCATTCTAGGGTCGATCCCCGTCGATGGACTCATTGTGCTATTTCTCGTTCCAGCCAGTGCACCACGACTGGTATATCAAAGGCTGTGGTATGTGCTATCCTGTCTGTGTGATGGTGCTTATGAAAGATTCCTTGCTACTAATGAAAAATGTAGTCGGTTTCCTCTTTCCTCTAAGATTATATGTCAAAAATTACCAAATGTTTGACATCCAATAGCAGGGGGCCAGGACGAAGCCCAGTGGGATCGATCCCTGTCAGTTGGCTCATTGGGCTATTCTTGCTCCAGGCAATGTACCACAACTGGTACATCAAAGGCTGTGGTATGTGCTATCCTGTCTATGGGATGGTGCATATAAAAGATCCCTTGCTGATACTCGAAAAGAGTAGCCCATGAAGTGACACCAGCAGGTTTCCTCCCTCAATATTTGTGTGGTCCTTAACCATATGTCCGACGCCATATAACCGTAAATAAAATGTGTTGAGTGCGTCGTTAAATAAACCATTTCCTTCCTTCCAATAACCAATGATTAATACATCAATGTGCTCTACTGGCATCATTATAAACAAAACAAACTTGCTCTTTTTTTTAAATACATTTTAATTTTAACTTGTTTTCATGCTTATATCCAAAAGGTTCAAGCATACTGTCCAGGGCCCCTTCCCACGAAGCGATATTAGTTCCAAGATCACCTAAGTGCATAAGGTAGTTATATATGCACTTAAGGTGATCTTAGCGCTAAGAACGTTTCTTGAAACCAGTCCATAGTCACACACACCAGCTATGTGGACTGTCTACACAGGACAGTGGGTTAGTGGTTAGTTGTCACTGGTTAGTGAGAGAAGGAAGGAAATGTTTTATTT
Source organism: Gigantopelta aegis (assembly GCF_016097555.1). Lineage (NCBI taxonomy): Eukaryota > Metazoa > Mollusca > Gastropoda > Neomphalida > Peltospiridae > Gigantopelta > Gigantopelta aegis. The sequence goes on along the minus strand of NC_054699.1, from coordinate 16,094,503 downwards.
AATGACGCATGCACATTCAACACATTTTATTTATGGTTACATGGCATTGGACATATGGTTAAGGACCACACATATATTGAGAGAGGAAACCTGCTGTCACCACTTCAAGAGCTACTCTTTTCGATTAGCAGCAAAGGATGTTTTATATGCACCATCCCACAGACAGTTGTGATGGCATCTGCCATTGGAGAAGTAATACCTATATTTTGCCTTTTTACTGATGACTACAGTAGGAAAATTGTAACGGGTTTCCTCTGATGACTGTCAAAATTACCAAATTGTTTTGCGTTTATATATGTTTCTCGCAAACTATAAGTTCTAGGTCAGTGAAACTTGGTTTATAGTTGCACCTATGAATGTTCATTACAGTGCACTGAAAAGTTTTTGGTAGGTAAGATTTTTAATTCTGCAGAATTATTGTTAAACCTGACTCGTATAAATCTCTTTTTTTTTTCTTCTTTTTTTTCTTTCTTTTTTTTTGCAATACAATAATTAAAAAAAGATTTCAAAATGAATGAAATCTTGTTTGACTGTCACACGTCTAAAATAGTAAGTCGGATTATAAAAAAATTGTTTTCTTTAATGCCACCACTAGAGCACATTGATTTATTAATCACCGGCTATTGGATGTCAAACATTTAGTAATTTTGACATATAGTCTTAGAGAGGAAACCCGCTACATTTTTCCATTAGTAGCAAGGGATATTTTATATGCACTATCCCACAGACAGGATAGCACATACCACAGCCTTTGATATACCAGTCATGATGCAGTGGCTGGAACAAGAAATGGCCCAATGGGCCCACTGATGGGGATTGATCCTAAACTGACTGCGCATCAAGCGGGCATTTAACCACTGTGCCACATCATGCCCCTCTAAGAATATATGACTAATGGTCCTGAAAGATGCTCACTATAATCTTTATCATTTTTCTCTCCTGTCCATCGGTGGTGACCTGGCATTGACCTTTCTGTCCATTGTGATTAAGACTTGTAAATTGCTCCCATCTCCTTTTGGTGTTGTGCTGTTTGCTCTGACCTTCCCAGTGATTGTTATTTTGATGATATAAATGACTCCTTGTTACCAACAGTCTCAGCCAGTCAGCCAAGGCTACTTAGCTTGTCAACACATCATTGTTTTTCTCACACAGTAATGCTTTAGAGAAATATTTTGTTTGCAGGTATTGCTCACAAATCACTATTACAAATTTTAAAGTGACAGATCTCAGTGTTTAAACACTATGGGTGTATTTTTCACCATTTCAGCCATTTTTTTGATAATTGAAATCAGACATTACTTAAAATATTTTATTGTTTAGAATGAATGAATGAATGAATGAATGAATGAATGAATGAATGAATGAATGAACGAACGAACGAACGAACGAACGAACGAACGAACGAACGAACGAACGAACGAACGAACGAACGAACGAACGAATGAATGTTTAACGACACCCCAGCACAAAAATACACATGGGCTATTGGATGTCATCAGAAGTTTGTTTAGAATATCCATTACTGTACATCTGAAGTGTTTATGGCCATCCTGGAGTTTGTAAAGCCACAAAATAAATGTTTTGATAATTCTAAAAATGCATGTAAGAAGTAAAGATTATTGAGATGAGCTCAAGTGTAATTTTAAAAGATATTTCCCTCTTTCAATTTCACAGATTTTTGTTTCACTTTAGATATTGTAACTTTATCTAGATATGTTACAGGTTTGTAGGTTAACCAAACACAGGTGTAGGAAGGTGCCAAAAGGTGTAGGGGGAGGTGGCACACACATATATACATATATATATAAATACATGTATAAATATATTTTAAAAAAATATCGCTGCTCCCACAAAGTGGGGGGCACATGCCTCCCTGCCCCCCACTTCCTATGCCAGTGCCAAGTTTGGTCTCTTATTTTCATGGGTTCAAACTAGTGTCCACAACTTCAGACAGGACAGTACATACCACTGACTTTGCTGTACAGGAGGTGGGATATAGCCGATTCAGTAGATTAATTGCTTACCCGAGATGACTGGATCAAAGATTTGAATTGCCTCTAATTGGGTTTTCCTCTGTCCCATGCAATCCAGTGCTCCACAACTGATATATCACAGGCTTGTATGGTCCTGTATGTGGGGAAAGTACATACATGTATAAAAGATCACCTGCTGCTTATAGAAACTTGCACCAGATCCTCTCAGAAGACTTAAATGATTAATTAACCAATGTGCGTTAGTGACAAAATAAAACAAACTTTAACTTTATTTACCAAGGGTGGGACGTAGCCCAGTTTTTAAAATTTTATAGGAAAGCATGCCCCTAACCCCTTGGAAACTTGTCTTTGCGTCCTCGATCTCAGTCAGCACGTGCCCCCACCACCCACCCCCCCACCTCCCAATGTCTACTGGGTTCCACCAGGTCTGTTATTTTCTTGACTATACCGGATTTGTGGCTTCCTCACTTCCTCTGTCATGTCAGTATTTCATGAATTATTATTAATTTTTTTTTTCTTCTTCATATTTTTGTAAAGTTATGATGACATCTGAGATATGACATGTAATTATGAAATCTCCGACAGCTTGGAAATTTCCTGTCATCCTGCCAGTGTGCCGTATTTGATAGAATCTTTCTTCTTTTCTTTTTTTTCTTTTTCCTTCTTTTTTTTCAAACAGATAAATGTTTTTTCATTGGCCTTGCAACTGCTCTGACACCTAGCTCGGAGCCAGTTGGACGTAATTACTGGATTTGCATATGGACCGCACACTAATTTAGTGTGTGCCTGATAGATACCATCGATGTAGGGAAACGGTGACAAGCATTATGTAACAGGATTGCTGAAGACCATGCGGGATGAAATAAAAATCCTGGACGGAGGCTCCAGGTTCTAACAGACCAAATCAATTCCTATTGCCGATAATGTTAACGTTTACTAATAAAACTGATATAAGCAGCATTTCAACACACCCAGGAAGTACAGCAATAAAAAGTGTGGCATCTCACATCTAATCTACCTGCAAGAAAATGGGGGGTCACATACAATTTAAGAGATTTAATTAATGTTTTTAATAGCAACCGTCATTTTTGCTGAAAATTGCAGTTCCATTTTTGGGGGTACCCCGCATTAGTTTCAACCTCTGGTATATACTGTATAACAACTGTATAACAAATAAAAGTATTTTTATTTATTGTCAATGGATAATAGTATTTTAGTTGTTGCCATAATGTTGACCTTGCAGTGTTAACTACTGTAAACTTTTGTTATGAAAATGTATTATATATGATTAGGAGAGTAAAATTAACTTGGTTGCTACTTGTGCAACCTTTAGCATTTCTCAGAATTCAAGATGGCGGTCTCGGCCATCTTGAATTTCGGCCAATTTTTAACTTTTGATCTCGATGACATAGAGGGTCATGTAATACCTCTTTTTAAGGGTTTTTCAGGATGGGGAGTTCATTTCTGGAGTTATTTTTTGGATACGGGGTCAAAGTCAGGGTCAAATCAGAGGTCAGAGGTCAAAATTGACCTAAAATTAGGAAAAAATCACCTCTATTGACCGATTATATATGGTTTGTTGCCTACCTATTCCAGAATGTCAGGGTTTACTAGGATGGGTAGGTAGGTACATGTATGTTTGATATGTCTACATGTAGGTAGGTCCTGGGTATTATTAGTAAAGTTGCCATAATGTTGACCTTGCAATGTTAACTACTGTAACGAGGAAATAAAGAGTATATTTATTCATCATCGACACTTGGCTCCCCTTCATCATCTTCGATATCCATCTGCTTGCTGGTGAAAGGACTACAGCAGATGCTGAGAAATGCTAAAGGTTGCACAAGTAGCAACCAAGCTAATTTTGCACTCCTAACTATATAAAATACATTTCCATAAAAAAAAGTTTACAGTAGTTAACATTGCAGGGTTTCATATAGGAAGTATAAGGGCGGCAATTACTACCAATCACACCCACTGCTGCTTTTACTCCGTAAATATATGATGGTGCACGTCGAACTTTGAAACGGAACTCTCTTCTTTGGTATTATGAACCTCTAGCAAGTCGACACCTGCATCCATGACAGGTGTTTGCAACAACAGCATGTTCTGAATGTGCATGTTAAAACCTATGACCTGACATGACCTAAACAAAAATGGGCCCAGAACTGTAAGGCTTGGATTTAATCAAATAGAGAATACTACATTAGTGTCCGATAAATACAAGTTATCTTAAAACGTATGTAACAAGTCAAAGCAAGTTGGATACATTTTTAATCAACGAGTTGTAAGATAAATGGTATCTAATAACAGATTCAAATGTAGTATTCTAGTTCTTACATATCCTTTAAAAAAAAAACAGTTTTAAAATAAATTTTAATGTCTCTTCCAACTAAAGAGTATTTACAGCCCTTGTGCTCGTAGTTAACTCATGTCTTACAGAGAAATCAATTTAAGGTTACTTATACGTCACAGTGAAATCGATTTTGATTGTGTTTTTTTCATTGGATGGTATGGCAGTGGCAACCTCGTCATCACCTTGGAGCAGCCATTCGTCTGTTTGGGCTATTTCTTGTTCCAGCCAGTGCACCACTACTTGTATTTTAAAAGGCCGTGGTATGTACTACCCTGTCTGTGGGATGGTGCATATAAAAGATCCCTTGCTACTAATCGAAAAGAGTAGCCCATGAAGTGGCGACAGCGGGTTTCCTCTCTCAATAACTGTGTGGTCCTTAACCATATTTCTGACACCATATAACTGTAAATAAAATGTGTTGAGTGCATCGTTAAATAAAACATTTTTTTCTTCTTTTTTTCTGTTATTTCTGTTTTCTGTTTTCAGTTTTGATGATCTTTCCATTTTGAGATTGTTCAAGAGATTGTCTGAGATAGTAATTAATAGTTATTTTTATTTTCTATTTTCAGTATGGATGGTGCTGATCTCTGTTTTGAAATTGTCAAAAGAGCGTCTGCCGGCTTCGTTTACAGTGAAGCTGTTGCCAGGTAAGGTGGTTGTCATGGCAACCAGTGAGAGAAGTGAATTTTTTTAATAACTGTATCTTTTCTTCATAAAATGTAGAGGACTACTTTTCACATTTAAGTATTTCGACGACTCATCATTTTTAAGGACCTTTTTAATTAACACTTGCAGGATCAATGGGGCTATTTCTTGTTCCAGCCAGTGCTTTTTCGACTTGATATTTTAAAAACCATTTTTGATTGTCTCTATTATTTTCACTATCTCATTGCAACCAGTGCACCACAACTGGTCAAAGGCTGTGGTATGTGCTTTCCTGTCTGTGGGAAAGTGCATATAAAAATCCCTTGCAGCATTAAGAAAAATGTAACGGATTTCGTCTGATGACAAGTCAGAATTACCAAATGTTTGACATCCATTAGCCAACGATTAATTAATCAATGTGCTCTAGTGGTGTCATCAAACAAAACAAACTTTAACTATTATTTTGACTAAGTCCTTTCGACTATGCCTTCTTCAGAGATACAATTTTGATCTGGGAATATGGTTTTATCGTTCAGATTTAATCCTGCATTTTGAGAGGAACCTTTTTTGATGCCTCGTCATTTTGAGAAAGATGCTTTTTAACTCTTTTGGCTTTGTCCTAATGAAAGGATCTGGTGTATGTATTGATTCTCCATTACAGTACATGCACAGCACAATACCCAGATCAGAATACGTTACATCTCATCAGAAAGATTGGCAAGTTCTTTTCACTGTACATCTTCAGCCTATAGAATTTCACTTTCATCATGATTGAATCTACAAAGGATTGATTTTTAAAAAATATATTATTTTGTTGAAGGGGTGACGGTTGGAGTGGGTGGGTGGAGAATATATACTGAGAGGCATAAATAATGCATTGGGTATTTCACTGATATTTTCTTATAGAAATATTATGTCATCAGTATTAGGCATGCAGACAAATGACATACTGGTAACAACTGTAACTGACAGAAGATAATATTCAAATTGGGATTTAAAAAAAATAAAATATGGTTTTAAACGAAAAACACAACTGGGGTTTTTGGCAATAAAACAGCAATTTTTTAACATTACTTACCATGGCATATTAAAAAAAGACAGAAAATACAAAAAAATGGTTGCTTTTATAGGGAGACAAGAGCAGGCAATGCACATGCAAAAAGATTTTCATATGCAATGCTATATTATTGTAATAAACACACCAGTTATGATTTTTGCTGAAAACTAATTTTATTCAAAAAAAATTCTGATTTCAACAAAATCCTCTTTCACTTAAAATTATTACTAATATATTATTTGTCAGCATAATTAATATATGTGATTTGACATTTCTATAAGAGATTATTCAGTGAAATACCGATTGCGTTATTTATGCCTCTCAGTATATTTATAACCATGCAAATTCACAGATGAAGAGACACCTACAAAAAGTCATCATCTTTCATTATGTAGATAGGTTTTTTTATGAATTAGCAACAGTCTGTATATGACCAATATATGAAGCAGTCTGTTTGACCAGTGAAGCAATCATGGGACAACTGATATGAATTATTGTTCTTGGTACTATTGTGCATGAAATGTGTGTGGTGACGTTAAAATTAGCATGATGATTTTGGTGTGGAAAACTGGTGTCGTGGTTAGGCCATTGGTCTACAGGCTGGTAGGTACTGGGTTCGGATCCCAGTCGAGGCATGGGATTTTTAATCCCGATACTGACTCCAAAGCCTGAGTGAGTGTTCCACAAGGCTCAATGGGTAGGTGTAAACTACTTGCACCGACCAGTGATCCATAATTGGTTCAACAAAGGCCATGGTTTGTGCTATCCTGCCTGTGGGAAGCACAAATAAAAGATCCCTTGCTGCCTGTCGTAAAAGAGTAGCATATGTGGCGACAGTGGGTTTCCTCTAAAAACAGTGTCAGAATGACCATATGTTTGACGTCCAATAGCCGATGATAAGATAAAAAATCAATGTGCTCTAGCGGCGTCGTTAAATAAAACAAACTTTACTTTGGTGCGGAACTACAATACTGTACATGCAGGGTAGGTAGTCTGGGATGTCTTCTGTTTAATTCAAAATAGCAATATAAAGCCACATTTTCTTTGAACTTCAAGGTGTACCTATAGCATTCATATTTATGAGGGTTAGTGGGTGGAGGGATGGATTTAAGTCAGTTGGTAGTGTGCTCGTCTGCAGAGCTTGAGTCATAAGATTGAACATCTTCGAAAAACCCATTGGATTTTTTCCCCCATCCCATCCAGTACGTGTTCTATGACTGATATATCAAAGGCTGTGGTATGTGTTGTCCTGTCTGTAGGAAATAACATATAAAAGATCCCTTGCTAATGGAAAACTATAGCAGTTTTCTCTAAGATTATTATAGGTCATAATTATCAAATGTTTGATATCCAATAGCTGATGATTAATAAATCAATGAGCTCTAGTGGTGTCGTTAAACAAAACAATGAAACTTTTATTATTTTCCTTATATTTAATTTCCACATATTGTTTCAGGGAGTTGATTTGGTGGAATCCCATAAATTAACAGGTTTGTTTTAAGACCATATATCAAAACTATCAAGTATTTCACAGGCAATAGCTTATGATTAATTAATCAATGAGCTCTAGTGGTGTTGTTAAACAAAACTATCAAGAATTTCACAGGCAATAGCTTATGATTAATTAATCAATGGGGCAGGATGTAGCCCAGTGGGAAAATGCTCTCTTGATGCGTGGTTGGTCTAGGATCGATCCCCGTCGGTGGGCCTTTTTGGCTATTTCTCGCTTCTCCCAGTGCACCACGACTTTATATCAAAGGCCGGGGTATGTGCTATCCTGTTTGTGGGATGGTGCCTATAAAAGATCCCTTGCTACTAATGGAAAAATGTAGCAGGTTTCATCTCTATGACTGTGTCAAAATTACCGTATGTTGGACATCCAATAGCAGATGATAAATAAATCAATGTGCTCTAGTGGTGTCGTTAAACAAAAAGAAAACTTTCTTAAAATTAACCAATGTGCTCTAGTAGTGTCATTCAACAAAACTGTTATTCCTTTCCATGAATTTCCTTTCCACATATGCGACCATTATTGTCTTAGAGATTTGATTTAGCGGAATTCATCCTGTAAATGAGTTTTGGCTGTGGCGTCCTCCATATTGAAAGGCAGCACACATTGAGGACTGGAGGTTCAAGGTATAATAACCAATGGTTTGAAGAAATAGCTAATAGTTATATGCCTGCTGTTGAATAATTTTCTGTTTGGTAGTTACCTCAATTAGTGCGGAAATCTCTGAACAGCGTGAGTGGAGAGGATGGCTTTTCAAGCATAATGGTATGAGATCACGTTAATAGCACCTGTATTACACGTGGTAATGATAGATTGCATGATGGTGCATTTTGGTCAAGCTGAGAAAAAATATATATACAGTGATGGAAAGAAAGAAGGGCTCACACTAACACTGATAGGGAAGAGTTGACTGCAGCCAAAACCTGCATGCATAATTTCAGCAAGATATCCATGTTGCTGACATTGAATTCCACATTACTGATGTTGGATTCCACATTACTAACATTGAATTCCACATTACTGATGTTGGATTCCACATTACTTATGTTGAATTTCACATTACTGACACTGAATTTCACATTACTTACATTGGATTCCACATTACTGACACTAAATTTCACATTACTGATACTGAATTCCACATTACTGACATTGAATTCCACATTACTGACATTAAATTCCATATTACTGACATTGAATTTCACATTACTGACATTGAATTCCATATTACTGACATTCAGTTTCACATTACTGACATTGAATTCCACATTACTGACATTGGATTACACATTACTGATGTTGGATTCAACAAAACTGACATTGAATTCCACATTACTGACACTGGATTACACATTACTGACACTGAATTCCACATTACTGACACTGAATTCCACATTACTGACACTGAATTCCACATTACTGATGTTGGATTCAACATTACTGACATTGAATTCCTTCTTACTGCAGACATTGATGTTCAGAAGTTAAAAAAAACTTTTGAAAACTATAGGCTATTGGGTCTCAAACATAGAGGAAACCTGCTATATTTGTTCATTAATAGCAAGGAATCTTTTATATGCACCATCCAACAGACAGGATAGCACATACCATGACCTTTGATATACCAGTCGTGGTGCACAACCACACATCAAGCGAGCACTTTACCACTGGACTATGTCCCGCCCCATACTGACATTCATTTCCACATTACTGACATTCAATTCCACATTACTGACATTCATTTTCACATTACTGACATTCAATCCCATGTCACATCTTTGTATTTGATACAGACATTATGACACTTATTTAGTGAATTTAGTTTGTCTACAATACCAAGAGTTCCTTTATTTTTGTCACCTCAGTAGATCCATTCAACTGATTGTTTTTTTCTCATTCCAACCAGTGCACCACAACTGGTCAAAGGCCGTGGTATGTGCTTTCCTGTCTGTGGAAAAGTGCACATAAAAGATCCCTTGCTGCATTAAGAAAATGCTGCAGGTTGCCTCTGATGACTACGTGTCAGAATTACCAAATGTTTGACATCCAATAGCCAATGATTTATAAATCATCCTCTGATGACTATGTGTCAGAATTACCAAATGTTTGACATCCAGTAGCCGATGATTTATAAATCATCCTCTGATGACTATGTGTCAGAATTACCAAATGTTTGACATCCAGTAGCCGATGATTTATAAATCATCCTCTGATGACTATGTGTCAGAATTACCAAAAGTTTGACATCCAATAGCCAATGATTTATAAATCATCCTCTGATGACTATGTGTCAGAATTACCAAATGTTTGACATCCAGTAGCCGATGATTTATAAATCATCCTCTGATGACTATGTGTCAGAATTACCAAATGTTTGACATCCAGTAGCCGATGATTTATAAATCAATGTGTTCCAGTGGTGTTGTTAAACAAAACAAACTTTAACTTTTATTTCTGTCTCTCAGTATAATATTTGACTTATTGAATCCCAGAATGTAATATGGTCTTTTTATAGTAGTAATTACTTAACAAAATAACTTATTTCTATGTTGGTAGGATAATGTATGATAAAGCCTGATGTGCAATCCCCATCAGTGGATCTTTTGGTCTGTTTCTCGTTCCAGCCAGTGCACTATGATTGTGTTATGTGCTATATATCCTGGTAACTCATAGTCATCAGAAAAAACCCGCTACATTTTTCCTAATGCAGCAAGAGATCTTTTATATGCACCATTCCACAGACAGGATAGCACATACCACAGCCTTTGATATACCAGTCATGTGCTGATATGAATCTAGCCTTGAAGAACAAAGTCTTGGGCACCTACATGTATGTGTAACTTGAATGCAGAGACATTGGTTTTGAACCATTAGTCTATTAGAGCTTGTTTAGTAGACAGTAAATGATTGATAGATCATAAAGGTCATATACATGACAGCACTAAAAACGAGCGACCTATATATTTGAAGATAATTTATACTATTAGATGATAGAGATGATGATGTTGATGCTGGTGATGATGATAATGATGATGATGGTGATGATGATGGTGGTGATGATGATGATGGTGATGATGACGGTGATGATGACGGTGATGATGATGATGGTGGTGATGATGATGATGATGATGATGATGATGATGATGGTGGTGATGATGATGGTGATGATGACGGTGATGATGATGGTGGTGGTGATGATGACGGTGATGATGATGATGGTGGTGGTGATGTAGATGATGATAATAATGGTGATGTTGATGATGGTGATAATAAAGATGAGTTAAAATTTATTTTGTTTAACAACACCACTAGAGCACATTGATTTATTAATCATCAGGTATTGGATGAATATTTGGTAATTTTTACTCATAGTCTTAGAGAGGAAACCTGCTACATTTTGTTTTGTTAGCAGCTGAGCACCTTTATATGCTGTTTCATACAAACGGCACAACACATACCATGGCCATTGATTTATCAGTCAGGGGCTCTAGTTGGAATGAGAAAAAAACAGTCACAGAATGAGTACACTGAGGTGGTTTGATCCTGTGACCAAAGCATCTTAGACAAGCTAAACATAGATGATGAATAATGATGTGATTTATTTTCACACTTATATTAACTTAACACTGTCCGTCTAGGATCGATCCCTGTCAGTGGGCCCATTGGGCTATTTCTCGTTCCAGTCAGTGCACCACAACTGGTATATAAAAGGTTGTGGTATGTGCTATGCTGTCTGTGGGATGGTGCATGTAAAAGTTCCCTTGCTACTAATCGTAAAGAGTAGCCCATGAAGTGGCGACAGCGGGTTTCCTCTCAGTATCTGTGTGGTCCTTAACTATATGTCTGACGCCATATAACTGTAAATAAAATGTGTTGAGTGCATCGTTAAATAAAACATTTCTTTCTTTCTTTCCTCTCTATGTCTGTGTCAAAATGACCATACGTTTGACATACAATAGCTGATGAAAATAAATCAATGTGCTTTAGTGGTGTCGTTAAACAAAACAAACTTTAAGTTTATATTAACTTAAGGTTCAAGCATGCTGTCATGGGCAGACTATTCTGAAAGTTGGTTGTAGCTGCTGATCATGGTTAGAAGACTTGCCTTAATTACCTTTGCTTAAATAAATAGTCCTTTAGGCATTGATATTTTCGTGCAATAATGATAGGTTTTTCTGTAATATTGCCCTTTCATGATTCCAAGCTGATAGTCAAAACAAATGATAATTGTTTTTCCTTTTTGCTGAAATGACTCTGTAAAATTAATACTCTATTTGCCATTTGGGGATTCCTAGTTTACGGTCATTCAATGAAAACTGGGGTTTTTCTTTTTTTAGACTGCACAGAAATAATCTGTTTGACAATTTCTGTTAAAGACTGATGAATATGACTTTTTTTTTCTCTCTTTCTACGATTGCTCTGAAATTAGTCACTTGAGTATTCCATGCTACTGGTAGAACTTGATGAATGTTCTTCCCTTTTTTTTTTCTAGTTTAAAATGAGGTTTTTCATCAAGTTCTGGGATTGAATGTTCATGTCTGGCTCTATTTTAAAGCACTCTTCTGAGGACCAATTTGTTGTAGACTAGGGTTTATTAGTTGTTCCCCCCAACTACTTGCTTGATGTGCGGTCGGTTTAGGATCAGTCCTGTCAGTGGCCCTTTTGGGCTATTTCTCATTTCAGCCATGACTGGTATATCAAAGGCCATGGTATTAGCTATTCTGTCTGTGGGATGGTGCATATAAAAGATCCCTTGCTACTAATGGAAAATGTAGCTGGTTTCCTCTCAAAGACTGTATGTAAAAATTACTCAATGTGCTCTAGTGATGTCTTTAAACAAAACAAACTTTAAATTTAGTCTTCATTTTTCACACGGTGGTGTCGTGGTTAGGCCATTGGTCTACAGGCTGGTAGGTACTGGGTTTGGATCCCAGTCGAGGCATGGGATTTTTAATCCAGATACTGACTCCAAACCCTGAGTGAGTGCTCCACAAGGCTCAATGGGTAGGTGTAAACCACTTGCACTGACCAGTGATCCATAACTGGTTCAACAAAGGCCATGATTTGTGCTATCCTGCCTGTGGGAAGCGCAAATAAAAGATCCCTTGCTGCTAATCGGAAAGAGTAGCCTATGTAGTGGTGACAGTGGGTTTCATCTCAAAATCTGTGTGGTCCTTAACCATATGTCTGACACCATATAACCGTAAATAAAATGTGTTGAGTGCGTCGTTAAATAAAACATTTCTTTCATTCTTTTAAAAAAAAAACGTTTCCCCCATAGACATGTCAGTACATACCTCCTTTGATGTACCAGAAGTTAGTAGATAGCTCACCTGAAATGCTTGTGTCAAAAGGATCTGCAGTTCCCCCTCCCCCCCCCCCAATCATAATCATGCACTACCCTAAGGCTATGACTGTTATATCAGAAGTTGTGGTATGTGCTGTTCTGTCTGATGGAGAGTGCATGTAATAAAAACTATTTTAATTGGAAAAATATAGCACAGGGTTTTCTTTGGACACTGTTGTATGTCAGAATGATCAAATGTTTGACATTCAATACTACAATAGCCAATGGTTAATTAATCTTCTTTAGTGAAGGAAGGAAGGAAATGGGATATATGGTTAAGCACGACACAGATATTGAGGGAGAAAACCCACTGTCGCCACTTCATAGACTACTCTTTTCGATTAGCAGCAAGAGATCTTTTATATGCACCATCCCATAGACAGGATAGCACATACCACAGTATTTGATGTACTAGTCATGGTGCACTGGCTGGAGCGAGAAATAGCCCAATGGCCCACCAGTGGGGATCGATCCCAAACCAATTGCACATCAAGTAAGCACTTTACCACTGGGCTACGTCTCGCCAGTTACCAGTTACGGGGCACTGGTTAATTAGGGTAAAAATTGAAGGCAATTGATTCCACAACCTTTACGCCTTCAGGCATCACTCTACAGTCTAAAACTAGAGAGGAAACTGTACAGTCTTTCCAACATAGTGTTTGTTGACTGTTTCTAAGCAAATATCCAATTAAGGTTCAAGCATGCTGTCCTAGACACACACCTCAGCTATCTTGGCCATCTGTCCAGAACAGCGAGTTAATGATTAGTTGTTAGTGGTTAGTGAGAGAGAAGTCAGTGTAATGGCCTTATACCTACCCACTGAGTTGTTTAACTCACTCTGGGTGAGAGCCGGTACCGGGAGGCGAACCCAGTATCTACCAGCCTTAAATTAAGTCTAATGGCTTATAACCACTATACCAATGATGCCAGTCCAACAGGATAGCACCAAGGCATCTGTTACATCAACTCTCCTATAGACAGGACAGTACATACCATAAAAAAAGATCAATAGCGCATCAAGCTAGCGCTTTACCACTTGGTAACGTCCTGTCGTTAAAAACTGAGAATGCAAAAAGCAAACGGGACGTCTTGCTAAGTCTGAAAACACTGGACGGCAAATATTCCTTTAGTTCCTTTTTCTCACAGTTTTCAATACAATGGCTGTGATCGTTATTACCGGTACTTGTAAGGACATCTTGTCTGTTGTGTAATCTAACATGACAATCTCGGTGTACCCTAGAACACGAGACAGACTGGTCGAGTTCGATCACTGTTCAATACTTAATTCATGTGGTACCGAGATCATATTTGTTTTTCTCTTCTAAATGTCCAGCCTATTAATGTGGTCATTTGGAAAGAAGAAGGAAAGGAAAGGAAATGTTTTATTTAACGACACACTCAACACATTTTATTTACGGTTATATGTCATCAGACATGTGGTTAAGGACCACACAGATATAGACAGAGGAAACCCGCTGTCGCCACTTCATGGGCTACTCTTTTCGATTAGCAACAAGGGATCTCTTATATACACCATCCCACAGACAGGATAGTATATACCACAGCCTTTGTTACACCAGTCGTGGTGCACTGGCTGGAACGAAAAATAGCCCAATGGGGTAACTGATGGGGATCGATCCTAAACCGACCGTGCATCAAGCTATATACATGTGAATGGCTATAAAGTTAAAAGTTTGTTTAACAACACCACTAGAGCATATTGATTGATTAATCATCAGCTGTTTGATATCAAACATTTGGTAATTCTGACTCCGTAGTCATTAGAGGAAACCTGCTATGTTTTTCCATTAGCAGCATGGGATCTTTTATATGCACTTTCGCACAGATAGGAAAGCACATACCAGTCTTTGAACAGTTGTGCTGCACTGGTTGGAACACAAAAAAAACTAATCAGTTGAATGGATCCACTGAGGTAGCTCAATCCTGTGACGCAAGCACCTCAGGCGAGCACTTAACTGTTTTTTCAACTGACCATATTAATATTGTAGAATTTTAAAAGCTTAAAACAAATATGATCATGTAATACCATACAAATTAAGGTACTTAGCATACCTAACTTATGGTTATTTTGTCAATGCGTGGTTAATGAATGAATGAATATTAATAAATGAATGGATGGATGGATGGATGGATGGATGGATGGATGGATGGATGGATGGATGGATGGATTAATTAATTAAAAATTAAAGCTTTTATTTTTAAACCATACCACATCTAGCTAGAGCACATCATCAGCTATTGGATGTCAAACATTTGGTAATTTTTACATATAGTCTTATAGGGTGTATACTACCAAATCAAATCCCATAGACGACAATAGTAACATATGTGGCTAAAACTCCTACCTGCAACGTATCAACCGACATAAACGCCACGGATATAAATACTACCACCCCTCACACTTAAAGTGAATCAGAAAAAAATGGGGTCAAGCTGCTCGTTTCTGAGATAACGGGTAGCGTCTATGACTACCCTAGTTCCGCACAAAATTCTAGTACTTTTTTTTACAGGTACCCCATACATGTTTCAAGCACAAGGCTACTTGACACATTGGTACTAGATGAAATAAAATTGCATTTTTTTTTAACCCAGATAAAACTATTATTTTTTACAACCAACACACTCACATTTATAACCAATCACAGGACTTGTGGTGTTCACTTCTCTATCAAAAGTTCGGTGCACCTCGAACTTTGACCCAGCCGGAAGTTATTTGGTCTAGTACTACCTAGAGAGAAAATTCACCATATTTTTCCATTAGTAGGAAGAGATTTTTTTATATGCACCATATCCCACACACAGAATAGCACATACCATGGCCTTTGATATATCAGTGTGGTGCACTGGCTGGAACAAAAAATAACCAAATGGGCCCATTGATGTGGATTGATCCCAGACATACCGTATACCAAGTGAGCGCATTACTACTGAGCTACATCCTAACCCTGAATCAATCAATCAATCAATCAATCAATCAATCAATCAATCAATCAACCAACCAACCAGTCAGTCAGTCAGTCAGTCAGTCAGTCAGTCAGTCAGTCAACCAATTAATCAATATATTAATACATTAGTAAAAACTGAAGACATTGGTATTACTTTTTTTCCCAAATACCTAGTGTTCCTGGTTAAAGTTCTACTTTGTTTTGTTTAACGACACCACTAGAGCACATTGATTAATTAATCATCTGCTATTGGATGTCAAACATTTGGTAATTGTGACACAAAGTCATCAGAGGAAACATGCCACATTTTTTTCATTATGGTTAATATGGCATCGGACATAAGGCTATTGAGAGAGGAACCCACTGTCACCACTTCATTGGCTACTATTTTCGATTAACAGCAAGGCATCTTTTATATGCACTTTCCCACAGCCAGGAAAGTACATACCACAGCTTTTGACCAGTTGTAGTGCACTGGTTGGAATGAGAAAACCCCCAATCAGTTGAATGGATCCACCAAGGTGCAAGCACTTAACCAACTGTGCTAAATCCCGCTCATTAATATTCAAAATTTCAATCTTTCAAAATTGACCCTATTAGTTAGGTAATCCCTGTCCCGAGTCAGACCCCCGATCCTATCGGAGGCCGGACTTGGGATAGGCGTGTTCGAAACCCTAGTGGTATATGGACACGTTAAACCATTTACTATGTTCCAGGTTGTTTTGAAGTTGTTGGTTTTTAACGACTCCACTAGAGCACATTGATTTATTAACCATCGGCGATTGGATGTTAAACATTTGATAGTTTTGACACATAGTGATGTTTGTATAGTAACTTCAACTACATTTTGTGTAAAACAAAAAAAGGTATGTATGTGCCTCATGTCTCGAGAACTACCTGTAGGATCTGTGACTATAAGAAACCAACTATGACTTGTTGGTTGAATCATGTACTGTAGTTGATTTATTTAAATATTACTGTCTGTTTAAAATGCTGTGTTCATTCTAACATGTTGTTCAGCCTTTATATGACATATCTTTGATCAATCCAACAAATAAATGTTTTAGGAGTTGCTGGGTAATTATACTTTACTGATGTTTTCAGCTGAGGACTTTCAGAAACCAACCAAGAGTGGCTAATTGACTTTGTCGCGTCCTGTACTGTATATGTAATTGGAGACTTTATGAAACCAACCATGAGTGCCTAGTTGACTTTATTGTTGAGTCCTATACTGTATATGTAATTAGAGATTTTAAGAAACTAACCAAGAGTGACTAATTGACTTTATTGTTGAGTCCGGTACTGTATATGTAATTGGAGACTTTATGAAACCAACCATGAGTGACTAGTTGACTTTATTGTTAAGTCCTATACTGTATATGTAATTAGAGACTTTAAGAAACTAACCAAGAGTGACTAATTGACTTTATTGTTGAGTCCTGTACTGTGTATGTAATTAGAGACTTTATGAAACCAACCATGAGTGACTAGTTGACTTTATTGTTGAGTCCTGTACTGTATATGTAATTAGAGACTTTACGAAACCAACCATGAGTGCCTAGTTGACTTTATTGTTGAGTCCGGTACTGTATATGTAATTGGAGACTTTATGAAACCAACCATGAGTGACTAGTTGACTTTATTGTTAAGTCCTATACTGTATATGTAATTAGAGACTTTAAGAAACTAACCAAGAGTGACTAATTGACTTTATTGTTGAGTCCTATACTGTGTATGTAATTAGAGACTTTATGAAACCAACCATGAGTGACTAGTTGACTTTATTGTTGACTCCTGTACTGTATATGTAATTAGAGACTTTACGAAACCAACCATGAGTGCCTAGTTGACTTTATTGTTGAGTCCGGTACTGTATATGTAATTGGAGACTTTATGAAACCAACCATGAGTGACTAGTTGACTTTATTGTTAAGTCCTATACTGTATATGTAATTAGAGACTTTAAGAAACTAACCAAGAGTGACTAATTGACTTTATTGTTGAGTCCTGTACTGTGTATGTAATTAGAGACTTTATGAAACCAACCATGAGTGACTAATTGACTTTATTGTCGAGTCCTGTACTGTATATGTAATTAGAGACTTTACGAAACCAACCATGAGTGCCTAGTTGACTTTATTGTTGAGTCCTATACTGTATATGTAATTAGAGATTTTAAGAAACTAACCAAGAGTGACTAATTGACTTTATTGTTGAGTCCGGTACTGTATATGTAATTGGAGACTTTATGAAACCAACCATGAGTGACTAGTTGACTTTATTGTTAAGTCCTATACTGTATATGTAATTAGAGACTTTAAGAAACTAACCAAGAGTGACTAATTGACTTTATTGTTGAGTCCTGTACTGTGTATGTAATTAGAGACTTTATGAAACCAACCATGAGTGACTAGTTGACTTTATTGTTGAGTCCTGTACTGTATATGTAATTAGAGACTTTACGAAACCAACCATGGGTGGCTAGTTGACTTCACTGTTGAGTTGAGTTGTGTACTGTATATGTAACTACTGACATTAAGAAACCAACTATGGGCTGCTGCTAGTTTGACTTTATTGTTAAGTCATGTACTGTAGTTGATTATTAATATTTTTTAAATAACTCTTTGTCTGTTAAGTGCACTGTATTTATTTGTGCCGTGTTTTTGCAGCCACTACATGCGACAAATCCTTGAGGCCTTACGCTACTGTCATGCAAACGAAATCGTCCATCGTGATCTGAAGCCACACTGTGTCTTACTTGCTTCCAAGGAAAACTCCGCTCCCGTCAAGCTGGGCGGCTTTGGAATGGCAGTCCAGCTGCCTGAAGATGGAAAAATAGCCGGAGGTTTGTAGCTTTTATCTTTGTGTAAACAAAAGCAAAAACAACTAACAAAAAAACTTGGAAAAAAATCACCCATGAAAAAAAAATGAAAAAAGAAGAAGAAAAAGTAAAGTTAAAGTTTGTTTTCAAAAAGTGAATGAATGAATGAATGAATGAATGAATGAATGAATGAATACATTAATACATTAGTAAAAACTGAAGACATTGGTATTACTTTTTTTCCCAAAGTGTTCCTGGTTAAAGTTCTACTTTTTGTTTAATGACACCACTAGAGCACATTGATTAATTAATCATTGACTATTGGATGTCAAACATTTGGTAATTCTGACTCGTAGTCATCACTGAAACCTGCTGCATTTTTCCTAATGCAGCAAGGGATCTTTTATATGCACTTTCCCACAGACAAGATAGCACATACCACAGCCTTTGACCAGTTGTGGTGTGGTGCACTGGTTGGAAAAGAAAAAAAAAACCCCAGTCTTTTGAATAGATCCACCAAGGTGGTTCGATCCTGCGACGCAAGCACCTCAAGCGAGCACTCAACCGACTGAGCTAAAACCTGCCCCTTGAAAAAGTTTTAAAAACCAAACCAAAATCCCAAAATGTTGTGGTATGTGTTGTCCTATCATTGTAACAGTGCATAGGATATGTATAGGATTCCTGGCTGCTAACTAGAGTGGATAGTCTTAGTGGTATCGACACGTTGTTTTTTTCTTTTAGTCTATATATATCTTTCTGAGGGCAGGACGTGGCCCAGTGGTAAAGCGCTCGCTTGATGGGCGGTTGGTTTGGGATCGGTCCTAACCGGTGGGTCCATTGGGTTATTTCTCATTCCTGCCAGTGCACCACGACTGGTATATCAAAGGCCATGGTATGTGCTATCCTGTCTGTGGGATGTTGCATATAAAAGATCCCTTGCTACTAATGGAAAAAAGTAGCGGGTTTCCTCTCTAAACTATATGTCAAAATGACCAAATGTTTGACACCCATTAGCCTATGATTAACAAATCAATGTGCTCTAGTGGTGTCGTTAAATAAAACAAACTTTTTTCTTGTTTTATATATGATGAGTTCAGGCGCAAAATGTGATATAAACCATTTTCTTTCTTTTTTTAGTTAAAGCCATTATTGTATGTCAGTAAGGGCTAATCGTAGGTCCCGCTGATTTGCCGCAAAACGTGATTGATCCTTATGAAATTGTATTGGGTAAATCCCCTGGTTTTTTAATCAAAAACGCGATATACACCAATTAAAAAAGTCACTTTTACTGAAAATGAAAAATGGATATATCGCGTTTTGCACCTAAACTCTTCATATATACCTTTCCTTATGTTTTTTTTATGTAGCAGAATATTTAACATTAGGGATCTAAGTACATGTACATACTGTTTGTACTTTATTAAGCACACGGAGTGGTCTGTACTATTCTTGATATTACAAGTCATTGCTGATTTTATTCATCCCTTCCCCATCTATCCTTCTCTCTATCTCCTTCACACAGGGCTTCTTTTTTTATGGGAATCTGGCAATCCAATTTTGTAATATTGCCTGGAAATCACCATCGTCTAATTAGATTTCCATAATATCAGTCTTAATATACTGACAACCAAAAGAAACGCAAGTGACGGTTATTGTTAGTATGTAATCAGAATAGGTTTATTAGATTACAAAAAATTTGTTTTGTTTAACGACAACAATAGAGCACATTGATGTATTAACCTTTAGACTACTGGATTAATTTTTGACAAAAACTATGTTGAATGGGTACAAGTTTGTAATGTTTACTAACATATATTCACTTAAATGTTTTATAAATACATAAAATAAGTTCATATTTGAATTGGTATGTATTATTTTATGATATTTTAGATCAGTTAATGTGGATTAAAATTAAGCAAAAAATCTAAAAAGTTGTGTTTACTTATGGGCATTTGTGGTCAGCTGTCCAGTACTCCATTATTCCCAATAACAGTGGTTTTCTGACCCCCATTTTTTTTTTTAAAAGAACTACGATCAAATTTATTATCAAATTAGCTGTCACAATCAGCTATCAATCCCTGAAAATCATTGCGACATGCCACCATTATTGTCAAGCGAAAATACTTGCCTAAAACCACATTTTGAACTAAAAATTCCATTTTATTTTCCATTGAAAAATGAAAACTAAACCAGCCATCATTTAAAGTAATGTTTACAGGAAACTGTATAATTCATTTCTGGTGAGTGCCGTGTGCAAAATGGCGAGAAATATGATTTGGGGAATGCACTGTATACAGTATACAGCACGGGTGAGATATCTCGCCTGCAGTAGTCAGAAGGTTGATCATCGGCCACTAGATGTCAAACTTTTGGTAATTTTGACATAAAGTCTTAGATAGGAAATCTGCTACCTTTTTTCCATTAGTAGCAAGGGATCTTTTATATGCACCATCTAACAGACAGGATAGCACATACTATGGCCTTTGGTATACCTGTCGTAGTGCACTGGCTGAAATGGGTCCACCGATGGGAATCGATCCCACAACAACCACACACCAAGTGAGCGCTTTACCAGTATAGTCTAGTCCTGCCTCACTTAATTACAAACTATCAATTCTGTGAAATGATAAACAGTATATCAAATTGTAATTCCCCTGAGTTTCAATATGTATTACTCCATCCTTAAAAAAACCTAAATTTTATTTTACAGCTGAAAATTATATTTGCATATCTTTTTTTGTGTTCAGTATAAAACCAGCATCTGGTCTGACATCCAGTTTTCAGATATCATCTGCAAGAAAATATAATTTCCATATTGAGATAATAAATATGTTATTAGAATCAAAATCCAAATTAATTATTTCTTTAG
This sequence comes from Gigantopelta aegis, assembly GCF_016097555.1. Classification (NCBI taxonomy): domain Eukaryota; kingdom Metazoa; phylum Mollusca; class Gastropoda; order Neomphalida; family Peltospiridae; genus Gigantopelta; species Gigantopelta aegis. The sequence continues at coordinate 16,072,938 of NC_054699.1, read as the reverse complement.
GACATTGTAAAAAAAAATTCATTGAAAAAATGTGCACTCTCGTGGATTCCCATGGCACAACGTTGCATGAATCCAAATGGATTTGAATGAAATTGATTGAAATTGATCTGTCCAAAAATGAGGCATGTTTACAGTGCTAAGGACATTTTGCTGAGCAAGATATAACAATTATAGACATGTCCTAATATTTCATTGGAACACAGCCCAATGGTAAAATGCTCGCCTAATGCATGGCCGGTTTAAGATCGATCCCCATTGGTGGGCCCATTGGTCTATTTATTGTTCCAGCCAGAGCACCACGACTGGTATATCAAAGGCCGTGGTATGTGCTATCCTGTCTGGGATGGTGCATATAAAAGATCCCTTGCTGCTAATTGAAAAGAGTAGCCCATGAAGTGGCAACAGCGGGTTTCCCCTCTCAACATCTGTGTGGTCCTTAACCATATGTCTGACGCCATATAACCGTAAAATAAAATGTGTTGAGTGCATCTTTAAATAAAACATTTCCTTCCTTCATTTCGAAGACTTATATATTAAAATGACCAAATGTTTGACATCCAAAAGCTGATGATTAATGAATCGATGTGTTCTAGTGGTGTCGTTAAACAAAACAAACTTTTGGTATTCAGTATAAAACCAGCATCTAGGCTGACAAACAGTGTTTAGTATCATCTGTTTAAAAAAAAAAAAATAATCCATATTGAAATAATAATTATATTGTTAGAATCAGTCAAATTAATTATTTATTTAGCACATTGTAAAAAAAAAATCCATTGAAAATATGTGGACTCTTGTGAATTCCCAAGAGACATAGTTGCAGGAATCCAAATTAATTTCAATGAATTAGATTGAATTTTTTTTTTTAAATGATGTCTGTTTACAGTGCTAAGAACAGTTTGCTGAGCTGATTATAATAATTATAGACACAGTGATGCATGCCAATAATTCAGTGTTAGAAAGTAATATCAGTGTTTGCTGATGACAGAGTTACGGTAGTCTGCTACGATGGAAATATTGGAAGTCATTAACTCTGAAAATTCACAGACAAAACACAAGTGGTAAATAGGCTGTAAGCTGAAAATAAACAATGCTAGAAATGACAATGGAAGAAATGGTTTATTAAGTATGTAGGAGTGTTAATGATAGTTCATTTAACATGTTTTGTCTGTCTGCTAAAATGAGACTGGGGGAAAACAAGGAAAGCCATAATTAAAAGATGGATATTTCTAAAAAAAACGAAAAAATAAATTCAGTAATTTTGTTGATTTTGTTTTTATCTTTTTTTTTCTTCTTTTTTTTAAAGATTATTGACTTGTGGTGTGGGTTTTTTTTTTTTTTTTTTGGTTTTTTTTTGTCATCAGCTTGAATTAACTTTTGATTACAGTCATCTGTTAAGGCATGTTTGTAACATGTTAGGAGACAGGACAAAACTTGGCACGTTTTCCAATAAAATTGAATCTGATTTTGATTAAATCTTGGAAACGATACAAAAACCCCTCAACCCTGCATGTGTTTATTTAGTTGGTATCCAGGACAACATGATAATTATATATTGTTGTAATTAACCGGAGCTGATGACATATTATATTAATGTCTGAAAAACTCTATTGATCAAGCACCTTCACCTGGAGATCACGTATCAAGCAGAAAATTAACTACAGGTGTTACGCCATTGATTTTTTTTCAAACAAATATTACAGCATTATGCCTGTGTAAATGTATGCATAAAATTCTTTTCATGTGTCAGAAACGGTAATGTAATTTTTTGTCATGACTCACAAAATTGGAAAGTGAGATATTGGAATTAGGTTTCCAGCAGTGATTAAGGAAAATGGAAGAAAAATGGTTTATTTAATGATACACTCAACACATTTTATTTACGGTTATATGGCATTGGACATATGGTTAAGGACCACACAGATATTGAGGGAGGAAACCCGTTGTCGCCACTTCATCAGTTACTCTTTTCGATTAGCAGCAAGGGATCTTTTATATGCATCATCCCATAGACAGGATAGCACATACCATGGCCTTTGATTTACCAGTCGTGGTGCACTGGCTGGAGCAAGAAATAGCCCAATGGGCCCACTGACAGGGATCGATCCGAAACCGACCACGCATCAAGCAAGTGCTTTACCACTGGGCTACGTTTAGCCCCCCAGCTTTTGCATTTAGCTCTACATTTGGGTGGGACATATAGTTCAGTGGTAAAGGTTTTCGCCTGATGCGTGGTCGGTCTAGGATCGATCCCCGTTGGTGGACCCATTGAGCTATTTCTCATCCCAGCCAGTGCACCACAACTGGTATATCAGTGGCTGTGATATGTTGCTTTATCAATAAGAGTAGCCTGTATGGCAGCAGCAGGTTTCTTCTCTTTGTGTCTTTCGATCAAACGTCAAAATAGGGGTGGGGCGTAGCCCAATGCTAAAGTGCTCACTTGATCCACGGTCGACTTGGATCGATCCATGTCAGTGGGCCCATTCAGCTATTTCTCATTTCAGCCAGAGTGCCACAACTGGTATATCAGTGGCTGTGGTATGTGCAGTCCTGTCTGTGGGATGGTGCATATAAAAGATCCCTTGCTACTATTGAAAAATATAATAGTTTCCTGTCTAAGACTGTATGTCAAAATTATTAAATGTTTGACATCCAATAGCCGATGATTAATAGATCGACATGCACTATATAGCAGTGTTGTTACACAAAACAAACTTTAATTTTTTTTTCTCACATAGCCAATGATTAATAAATCAATGTAATGTAGTGGTGTCATTAAACAAAACAAACTTTATTTTTAAATGTCAAAATAACCATGTGTTAAGAAAGAAACCAAATAACCGTTGCTAGCTCTGCCACTCGCCAAATTCACTAATTATTTTAATTTGATGGAAAAATTTCATGTAATAATTCGATATTTTGTTGGAAAATAACTCTGGGTTTTGCTCTCTTTTTTTTGGATAATTTTGTGAAATGTTTTACTTATCCAGAGCTAGCCCTGAATAGTCGTAGTTTAAAATGTGCTGGGGTGTCGTGAAACATTCCTTCCTTCCTTCCTTCCTTCCTTCCTTCCTTCCTTCCTTCCTTCCTTCCTTCCTTCCTTCCTTCCTTCCTTCTACCTTCCTACCTTCCTTCCTTTCTTCCTTCCTTCCTTCCTTTCTTTCTTCCTTCCTTTCTTTCTTCCTTCCTTCCTACCTTCCTTCCTTCCTTCCTTCCTTCCTTCCTACCTTCCTTCCTACCTTCCTACCTTCCTTCCTACCTTCCTTCCTTCCTTCCTTCCTTCCTTCCTTCCTTCCTTCCTTCCTTCCTTCCTACCTTCCTTCCTTCCTTCCTTCTAGTTTAAAATGAGGTTTTTCATCAAGTTCTGGGATTGAATGTTCATGTCTGGCTCTATTTTAAAGCACTCTTCTGAGGACCAATTTGTTGTAGACTAGGGTTTATTAGTTGTTCCCCCCAACTACTCGCTTGATGTGCGGTCGGTTTAGGATCAGTCCTGTCAGTGGCCCTTTTGGGCTATTTCTCATTTCAGCCATGACTGGTATATCAAAGGCCATGGTATTAGCTATTCTGTCTGTGGGATGGTGCATATAAAAGATCCCTTGCTACTAATGGAAAATGTAGCTGGTTTCCTCTCAAAGACTGTATGTAAAACCTACCTACCTATTACTCAATGTGCTCTAGTGATGTCTTTTCCTTCAAAACAAACTTTAAATTTAGTCTTCATTTTTCACACGGTGGTGTCGTGGTTAGGCCATTGGTCTACAGGCTGGTAGGTACTGGGTTTGGATCCCAGTCGAGGCATGGGATTTTTTAATCCAGATACCAACTCCAAACCCTGAGTGAGTGCTCCGCAAGGCTCAATGGGTGTAAACCACTTGCACCGACCAGTGATCCATAACTGGTTCAACAAGGCCATGGTTTGTGCTATCCTGCCTGTGGGAAGTGCAAATAAAAGATCCCTTGCTTCTAATCGGAAAGAGTAGCCCATGTAGTGGCGACAGCGGGTTTCCTCTCAAAATCTGTGTGGTCCTTAACCATATGTCTGATGCCATATAACCGTAAATAAAATGTGTTGAGTGCGTCGTTAAATAAAACATTTCTTTTTTTCCTTCCTTCCTTCCTTTATTTAAAGACACTTGTTGGTCTTCAAGAAAATGATTAATCTGGGTTTTTTGACAAACTACAAGTCACAGATTAATAAAATCTGGATCACAGCTGCACCTAAAAATTAATTTATTTTTTTATTTTTTAAATTATTCTCAAAATCTCCCCAAAATAAACCTTTATTGATCATGAATTTTTCAATCAATAATTTATTTTTTAAAAATGTATTTCATGTTATTTTACACCAAACCAACATTTGCTAGACTCAAGGTTTTATTCTACAAAATTCTTGTTTACACAGAATGTTAAAAAATCCAGAAGGGGGCAGGATTTAGCTCAGTCGGTTGAGTGCTCGCTTGAGGTGCCTGCATTGCAGAATCGAACCGCCTCGGTGGATCCATTCAGCTGATTGGGGTTTTTTTCTCATTCCAACTAGTGCACCACAACTGAAGAAAAGCTGTGGTATGTGCTTTCCTGTCTGTGGGGAAGTGCCTATAAAAGATCCCTTGCTGCATTAGGTAAAATGTAGCTGGTTTATTCTGATGACTATGAGTCAGAATTACCAAATGTTTGACATCCAATAGCTGATGATGAATTAATCAATATGCTCCAGTGGTGTCGTTAAACAAAACAAACAAACATCTTCTAAATTAAGGTTGGAGAAGCAAAGATTGCTTTCCACTCCACAAAATCCTTTTTGAGCCTTGTATATCATAGAGATTATTATACGAGCTTGTGTGTTGTACTGATTTTATGAAACGAGTGTCAGGATTTTTGTATTGCCTGAGCGAGTTTCGTAAAATTGGTACAACACACACGCGAGTATAATAATTTCTTTATTATCCATATTATTATTGTTTTTTTTTTTATGAATAACAAGACCCAACTCAAAATGTTCCAGCCACAACTAGAAGGAAATAAAGGATATGGTTTATTAACAATGCACTCAACACATTTACGGTTATATGGCGTCGGACATATGGTTAAGGACCACACAGATATTGAGGGAGGAAACCTGTTGTCGCCACTTCATGGGCTACTCTTTTCGATTAGCAGCAAGGGATCTTTTATATGCACCATCCCATAGACAGGATAGGCCAAACCACAGCCTTTGATATACCAGTCGTGGTGCACTGGCTGAAACGAAAAATAGCCCAATGGGCCCACTGACAGGGATCGATCCCAAACCGACCACACATCAAGCGAGCACTTTACCACTGGGCTACGTCCCACCCCCAACTAGAAGGAGACGATGAAATGACGTCATATTTTAAATGCACAGTCTGAGCTAGGACTGGAGAAGTAACGTCATGTTATGACGTCGTTTCCCAAAATTATGTCACTACACTTGTTATTGCACATGTGCTTTGTATGATTATTATTAACTCGGTTATTTTGAACCATAATATGGATAATAAACATTTTTACATTCGGTCTTTACACAGACTGCTCTGATTGCTGCTGTTGTATAGAGCTGGCCGGTATACCGTCCGATATCGGAATCATTCAAAACAGAGATATTGTGTGCATACATTACTTATTTTATGTACATGCATAGGACCAATCATAAAAACATAATAAAAGCACACACATGTGTGGGCTCATGCGTGCCTGGATGTTACAGTGAGTAGGAACCCCCAAGTTATACAGTTATATGTTTTGATTCTTTGGGATGTTTTGCATGTGTTAGACTAAGACAGTAACAATGAGACCAGGGTTTTTGCCAGAAGGTAAAATACCCAAATATTTCTGCAAATGTTTTTTAAGTTAACTTTTTGACAAAATTAATTACTCGTATCATTACTGTATGATTTTCTTAACCCTAAACCTAAACTTAACCCATTTTCTTTCTTTGGAGGCCCCCCATACCCCCTGTTGACTGTGGTTGCATTCAATTCCATAGTGCCATACCCAAAAATTTCATTCTGGCAGAAACTGTTTGTGTCATCTTGGTGTATTACAGATTACAGATTAAACATACATGTTTTTTAATTCTGTGGAATGTTTGCATGCATTATTATTATTGTCCTCTTGGTGAATTAAAAATAATTGTTATTAAAGGCATACTGTCACGGATTTAAGGACCTTATTTCTCTAAAAATTGACAATAAATATAAATTATATTAACTGTTGGAAACCAAATCTAGCTATCGCCTCACCTTAACTGAACCATGATGGAGTGAAATCCATGTCATCCCTCTCGGCAATTTTAGTTTTTGGATAATGGACCATTGCCATAATTCAATTATTTTTTTACAAAATGTCATTAATAAATGGAGTATGATGGTTATGAAGATGGTTGAATAAAGTACATTTAGGGACAAATCAAATTATTTTTGTTCAGGTAATACTTTGTCAGACCATTAAATAGGTCAGTGGTCTGTGACAATATGCCTTTAATAATTCAGTGAATGGTTTTGCATGGGTTATTGTCATCTTTATGTACTAAAGAGAATTCTTGTTGATTGTGTGGAATGTTTTGCATGCGTTATTGTCCTGTTCTTGATGTATTACAGATACGTATATTGATTTTGGAATAGAACCTCTCTTTGATCTGAGAGAAATGTTTGAGGGTAAGACACATTCTGTAGTGCTGAAGGAGTTAACTCCCTTACACAATCTCATGTAACTACTAACAAAATTAACATAGCACTTTCTGCGTGTTGAATATTTATTACTTTCATCAAGGCATATACTAAACTACTAGTATCGCTCCACTATGTAGTATAGCAGCTTAATATTGTCCGACTGGAAAAGTATCGTCTTTTTTTGGTATATGAAAGGAAGGAAGGAGGGAAATGTTTTATTTAACGATGCACTCAACACATTTTATTTATGGTTATATGGTGTCGGACATAAGATTAAGAACCACACAGATATTAAGATTTAGGAAACCCGCTGTCACCACTTCATGGGCTATTCTTTTCGATTAGCAGCAAGGGATATTTTATATGCATCATCCCACAAACAGGATAACACATACCACGATATTTGATATTACCAGTCGTGGTGCACTGGTTAGAGCGAGAAATAGCCCCATGGGCTCACCGATGGGGATCGATCACAGAACAAGCGAACACTTTACCTCTGGGCTATGTCCCGCCCCTTTTTGTTATATGGAGACAATATGAAGTTATTACTTCCTTCATTTTAAATTATTTTCATGATTATATATTCAATATAATTACACACTTTCCACGGTTATATGAGTTACTCTATTCTGATTGGACGATGCCACAGAAAAACTTAATGTTGTTGTTCGATAAATCCCCCAAAATGACGTCATGATGTCAACTGGAACATCATTATGTAAAACAGGTCATGAAAAGATCGCTAGCTACTATTTGCTCGATGCGCTGTCGGTCTGGGATCAATCTTCATCGGTGGGCTCATTGGGCCATTTCTCATCCAAACCATTGCACCACGACTGGCATATCAAAGGCCGTGGTATGTACTACCCTGTCTGTGTGATGGTGCATATAAAAGATCCCTTGCTGTTAATCGAAAAGAGTAGCCCATGAAGTGGCGACAGCAGGTTTTGTCTCTCATTATCTGTGTGATCATTAACCATATGTCTGACGCCATATAACCGTAAATAAAATGTGTTGAGTAAGTCGTTAAATAAAACATTTCCTTCCTTCCCTAGCTACTAATAGAAAAATGTAGTTGGTTTTCTCTGATGACTACGTTTCAGAATTACCAAATGTTTGACATCCAATAGCCAATGATGATTTAATCAGTGTGCTCTAGTGGTGTTGTTAAACAAAACAAACTTTAACAAAATCTAAGTCAGAATTTAATGTTTAAGTGTGTTTTGCAATCCCAGGAGAGTATTAAAACATTTGTGGATTCTTTATTAGTTTTAGTTCCATATATATTTTATTTCCTGTATTAAGCATGTTTATAAATTAACCTTCTGCTCCTGCTTCTATTACTAAAATTTATTTCACTTTTAATTTATGTGACAAATATATAGTTAATTCAGTATCCTAAGGCTTGTTTGTGTGTGGAAACCATATTTGAATTGCATTTATCTTTCAAATTTGATTTATGAACCAGTGTTCGAAATAAGCACTTGTCCGTTTGTCCTGACACGTGAAAATCTATTCGGACAAGAAAAATATGCCTCAGTGGTTGTCCAGTGCACAAGTAAAAATGTTCAGTGCAGTTTCATTTCGAGCAATCACAAACATCATCCTGATACTTGAATAAAATAAACCATCTATTTGGACAAGTGAAAATATTGGTGGAAAAGTAGATTTCTAGATGTATTTGTCTGGTGGACTACCGTATTTTCCCATGTATTATGCGCACCGGTGTATAATGCGCACCCCCCACTTTGAACATTTATTCCAAGAAAAAAAAACATGAACCACAATATAATGCGCACCGTTTTTTTAAACCACAAAATCGACAGTGAATGCAAGATGTACCGCTTTCCCCGTCACCAAAATTAACGAAAAGCGAAAGAAGCGGTATATTCAAGAAACCAAGAAACAAAACTTAAGTTAGGTATTTGAGTACATAGACCTACATGTCACATTAAACAAAGGCTAGTACTTGCGTACTTACATGTCACAGACTCACACGTGCATAAATCAAAACAAAGTTATATACCCCATACACTGTAAATGACTAATAAATATATGAAAACAAACATATAACATATTACATTTCGTTCTCGTGGCTAACGTGAATGCACGAGATTTCTAAATTTATAATAGTGTGGTATATTTCCTGTTTGCCGGAAATGGCCGAATTAAATCTCATGGAAATTAAAAATATTTACGGTCCAGTTTTGTCATTTTTGTGCACTTTTTGGCGAGGTATGGATACTTTTGTAGATTTATTTTGCATTTATTACAACCATCACAAGTGAAAAGCGATTTTTAAGAGGGTTTTGGCGTTTCGTTGTAATGAACACTGTCAATAACCTGTAAAGTACCGTAAACTACCGATCGGCGATCTTTCATGGGTGATCACTGGACATTTTTAAAAGATATTTTTTCTATTGCTATGTATAGTGCGCACCCCCATTTTCAACCTGTATTTTCTGGAAAATAAGTGCGCATAATACACGGGAAAATACGGTAGTAACAAATTCTGCTTATTTCTATCACTGTGAACACCTATCTTTTTGTATTGGTTTATGTTATAGATAAATGCAAGAGAAAGTGCTCATTTCATTTACTTTTTAACGCACATGTAATTCATTTTCTGACATCTGTAAATTGCATTGGAACAACATTTTATGTAATTCAGTAATTAGTTTTATTTGAAGTAAGGTAATTTTTAGCTTTATGGTCATTTTTGAAAGAAGCATAAATTTATTTACTGCCTTTGTATGAAATCCTGAAAAAGTATGTTTAAAAAATTTGTAAAATTTTCCAAGTTAGTAATTAAAGCATGTTTTTTTTCTTCAAAATTGCAGATTGGCAATAAAAAAAAAAAAAAAAATGGTATATAGTTAATTTAGACGTCTATATCAGAAACAGCTTTTTGAGTAGTACTGGTGTACTGTAGCAAATAAAAAAGTGCAGCAAGTAAAAGGTCAGAAATCATTACAAAAAATGGTTACAAAAGAATCATTATCTATGCTTGCTGACATTTACTGTAAAAGTGCTGGGGGGCTTGTGTGTGTTTTTGAAGGTTTTTTTTGTGTGTGTATTAAGTCTTCTTGTTTGTTTTCTTATTCTACAGTAAAAAAAAATAACAAATTGGCGAACAGCTAAGTTGTAGGGCTTCTGCAAGAGATGCAGTGAGTGGTAGGACTGAGTTACCCTCAGTGGAACCTGGGAGTTATTTCCCTTTTCGTGATAGGTAGATTTTACATCAAAGGTACCGGCCTCGGTGGTGCCGTGGTTAACCCATCGGACATAAGGCTGGTAGGTACAAGGTTCGCAACCCAGTACCAGCTCCCAACCAGAGCAAGTTTTAACGACTCAGTGGGTAGGTGTAACATCTACACCATCTTTTCTCTCACTAACCACTAACAACTAACAGCTAACCGACTGTCCTGGACAGACAGCCCAGATAGCTTAGGTGTGTGCCCAGGACAGCGTGCTTGAATATAAGCACAAAAATAAGTTAAAGAAAGAAATATCAAAGGCTGTAGTACATGCTGTTCCATCTGTGAGAAAATACATTGAAAACACCCCTCAAAAAACAAAGAAAACAACTTCTTTGATGCCTATCAAAAGAATATGATCGCTGTGGGTTTCTTGTTTTATTCACTAGGTGGTCAGAATGGATGTTGTGGTTACCATATGGTACACAAACCAACAATAAAGATGACCATGCAGCTAGAGGGTTCTCAACCCGTTCTGCTCACACTAGTATCCTGTATCACTAGAGTATTAATTTCATTAATTCATTTCAACTTATTATATTACGAGCCTCAACTAAACATGTGGTTTTTTGTTTTTGTTTGTTTGTATGTTGTTTGGTTGTTGTTTTTTATTTTGTGTGTGTGAATTATTTCAGTTTAGCTTGATATAACACTAAATCAATTTTAGCAACATTCAAAATCATCTGAGCCATAAATGTCTTGTTTACACACTTGATGTTACAATAAAAAGAATAGTGTTTTGCAAATAACTAAAATGTTCTGGTTTTTTGTGAACAATTTGTAAAAAGATTGATCAATATATAAGCAAAAGTCAAGAATGTTGTCTGCTCAATGGAATTTGTAATTATACTTTTTAAATTTTAAAAAAATCCTACATACATGTACGTACGAAATAAATCTCCATCTAGTAGATTGACAAAAGAATTATTAAATATAGAATTTAGTTTGAGAAAACAATCTAGAAAGTACAACTTCAAACTGTGGGGCAGACAACAGTCTTCACTATAACTGTTTTATTTATATTTTGATAATGTTTTTACAAATTACACCTAAAAATAGAACATATTTGTTATTTCCAAAACATTTTTTATATATAGATATTATTATACGAGCTCATTTTATAAAATGAGTGTCAGGATTTTTGTTTTGCCCGAGCAAGAGCGAGGGTAATACACGAATCCTGACACGAGTTTCGTAAAATCAGTATGGCTCACATGTGAGTGTCATAATTTCTTTATTATCCATATTATTGTTGTTGTTTTCTTTATGAATAAGAAGACTCAAGTCAAAATGTTTCAGCCAAACTAGAAGGTGACGACGAAATGACGTCATGTTTCAAATGCACAGTCTGAGCTAGGAATGGAGAAGCAACGTCATAACATGACGTTGCTTCCTAATATTACGTCATTACACATGTGCTTTATATGATTATTATTAACTTAGTTATGTTGAACCATATGGATAATAAATATATATATCAAGTGCCGAACTAAAATAATTAGTAAAAAATACTTTTACTGAAGGCTGATACAGGGTATAAATTAAGTTAAAACAAACATTACCATCCTTTCTCTTTCTTTTTCACAGGTCGGGTTGGGACACCGCAGTACATGGCTCCAGAAGTGATAAAACGCGAGCCATATGGGAAACCTGTGGATATGTGGGGTGCTGGCGTTATACTGTTTATTCTTCTCAGCGGGTATCCACCGTTCTGTGGCACGAAAGACAGACTCTTTGATCTCATACTCCGGGGCAGCTTTCATGTGAGTTAGTGTTCTAGTACGGTACACAAACCAGCTATGAAGTTAACTAGACATAGGTGGCAACTAGATGGTTTTCAATCTCTCTCACTGACTGTATACACACAGTACACAGACCATCTATACTGTCAACTAGGCATAGGTGGTTAGCTAGATGGTTTTCAATCTGGTTCACTGATTGTATACATACAGTACACAAACCAATTATGAAATCAACTAGGAATAGGTGACAGTTGGGTGGTTTTCAGCGTGGTTCAGTGATTGTATACATACAGTACACAAACCAACTATAGAGTCAACAATGAATAGGTGGCAACTAGATGGTTTTCAATCTGCTTCACTGATTGTCTATATGGATAGTAAAAGTAGTTGGATGGAAACTGGTAAAATCAATTTTGTCGCAATTTGTTCTAAGTGAAACCACAATTTTCCTGGTCTACAATAATTGAGAGTTCTAGGATATACCTATATTACATAGTCTTATTCAACTTACCGTACTAGCACAGCAACAATGCTATACGACCCAGAGTTATAACCTCCACTGCAGAATTATCTCCCCTTGCCAGATGTATAACCTACACCCGCGCATGGGTAGACCGTATATCCTCGTTTTTTATTCTGCAGTCCTCCATTGCAGTCGTGTTCGAGTTCTGTAGTAAAATTTTTGTCAAATTGTTAAATTGTTTATTAATTTGTAATTTTGTTTTACTCTGTCATACGAGGTCTTTTGGGTAATTTACACAGGGGGTTAATGTCTGACACGGCTTCCTCGGGCTCCAACCGGTTGGTTGTGTGTGCCGAGGGGGTTGTCTTAAACGACTGCCCCAGTTTAATCAGCATTTGTTATGTCAGGCATGTCATTCTTGTTGTTTTGAACGCCAGTGTCATATCTGTGTAAATTGGTCCCCCTCCACGTGGGGGAAGGCTAAGAAGCTGTCAAAAGACGCCGAGCGAAAGAGGATGATTAGACGTGAACGGGACGGGCGGAGCACAGTGGCAACCTCTGGGGTCGTGCTCCATACCGATTTGCCGGCGGTCGGCAAGTCGGTGTCCAGTTCAAAGAGCTCGCGGACAAGGGGAATGGTCGGCACCAGGTTCAGTGCTTGACGAGATTCCCAATTTGGCCGATGGTACGCCAGACGGCGATTATGATTACCAGGCGGTTCTTGGTTTTGTACGGGAACAGGTCCGACTGGTGTGCGCGGATGCAATTCCGTCAGAGGAGGCTGTTCAGTCTTACAAGGGTGTTTCGTTTGGAAACCGGCCTTTAGCGACGGACGCTCCGCGGCAGGATTTCGGCTTGCCGTTAGCGCACGAGGCGCATGAATCTCTTGCGGAGATTGATGCTTTGATTGCGGGTAGCGATCGTATTTTGGGGGCAGTGGTGGAAGAGTTTCCGGCAGCGTTTTGTCCACGTCTTCGTATAAGACATTGGGAGCTTCCTTCCTTTCACATCCAGCAGTCGTTTCCGCTAGGGTGAAGGCAGACTGCCACCCATCTCCTAATGTCAGTGTGCCACTCACGGATTTAGAGACTTTGGAGAGGTTATCTAAACTTCTTTTTCAAGTCAATAACCATTTAGGTATGTTCCTATTTGGATTAGATAAAGCAGTCACGGGTCTTCCGCCGATGGCTAAGAGTTGTTTGTTGGCGACTTCTAAAGCCTCTCATCACGTCGCTCAGCTTGCTGGGCGTGTTTTTGCCTACAGTCTACTTCTGCGTCGGGATCACTACCTGGTGGAACTGAGAGCAACGGGTGTGGTTAAAACCTACTTTCGTAGTCGCTCAGTAAGGGAAACCTTACTTTTTGGGACCAATTTTAACTTGGTCATGGACCAAGAAGCGGCGAAATTCGTCCCTGCTGCTCTGTCCCGAACTGCTCGTAAGCGCAAGGCGGCGTCTACGTTTAAGCCTCCACCTGTTAAGAAATCGACTTTTCTTGACAGTTATCAGATCCCTGTGGTGTCTGATTCGGGCGTGCAGTCTGGTAATGCCCGTGGTTCATCGAAACAGGGACGTTTTCGGGGGAAGCCGGCGCGTTTTCGTGGTTCCGCTCAGGGCAAGGCGCCCAGGGGTGGGAAGCAGCCGGGATGAGGGTGCATGGACAATCGACATCTGCTTATGGAGGTTCCGTTAGCAGATCTTCCTGTGGGGAGCAGATTGCACCATTTTGTTCAAAGTTGGTGCGAACTGCCAGATCTGGACCCATGGGTTTTGTCGATTGTCCGCAATGGATACAGAATTCCGTTTTCGTCACCCCCTCCACTGATGTCCTCCCCCCCGGTTACGTGCAGTACTGCCTGTCGACAAACGAGTACTGGTGGAGAAGATGGTTGTCGAGTTTCTCGACAAAAAAGCCATCCAGGAGGTGGATTTGGGCACTCCGGGATTTTTTTCCCATCTGTTCTTTGCCCAGAAGAAGAATAGCGAGTGGTGACCAATTCTAAACTGAAGCCGCTGAATTCTTACGTCATTATTCCATCTATGAAGATGGAGACGGTTCAGTCTGTTCAAGCTTTGCTTCAGGTAGGGGAATGGGCGGCGTCCATCGATTTGAAGGACGCTTACCTGCATGTTCCAATCCATCGGGATTTTTGGAAGTACTTGCGGTTCCTCTACGACGGCAGAGCTTACGAGTTTCAAGTTCTGCCGTTCGGATTGGCCACAAGCCCTCAAGTCTTTACTCGGGTAGTAAAGGCAGTGGTGGGGCGTGTACATCTGTTGGGTATACGGATGCACAATTACCTGGACGATTGGTTAATTCCGGTGGTGTCACAGACGGCATGTCTTGTGGGCGTGGAGTTCGTGATCGACATGATTCTCCAATTGGGGTTTATTCCCAATTGGGTCAAGTCGGAATTAGTGCCAATGCAGGTTTTCACTTATCTCGGGGTGGTTTTCAACCTTGTGGAGGCGTCCGTTCTTCCGACGGATTCGAGACTTCACAATTTCAGGACATTGGCGCAACGTCTTCTGGTGGAGCAAAGTGCGTCGGTGCGCACGCTCCATGTGTTGATAGGCCATCTCGAATCACTGGCAGCGCTGAATGTGCGGTTCAGACGGTTCAAGAGACCACTTCAATGGCATTTGTCCCAATTGTGGGATGGTCTCAGCTGGGATTTGGTGATACCATTGGGGCCTTGGTTCATTCTTCTGATCCAAGAGTGTCTAGTGGACAAGTGTATGTCCCAGGCTGTTCCTTTACACCCACTTTCTCCAGAGTTGGTCCTGTTTACCGATGCTTCCCTCGAGGGGTTCGGTGCACAGCTTTTGGATCAACATCTGTCAGGGGTGTGGACTCCTTCAGAGAGGAGTCGTCACATCAACCTGTTGGAGATGGAAGCAGTGCGTCGCGCTTGTCTCCATTTCAGGACTGTTATTCGACATCGTCGAATTTTGTTGAGGTCGGACAACACGTCGGTTGTTGCGTACCTCAATCGGTGGGGAGGCACCAAATCCCTGTCATTGAGTCTTGCGGCTTTGGAGATTCTGGAATGGTGCGACGATTGTTATCAGCCAAACACATTCCTTCGTCTGTGAACGTCTTGGCGGACACTTTGAGTCATTGTTCCCCGGTTCAGACGGAGTGGATGTTGCACCGGACGGTGGCTTATCGAGTTCTTCAGTTGTGGGGGAGTCCTCAACTCTATATGTTTGCCACTCGCCTGAACAATCAGTTGCCAGTGTTTGTATCGCCGTTACCAGAACCACTGGCACTGGAGTACAATGCGTTGAGCATGGACTGGAGACGGGACTGGATTTTTACGCCTTACCCCCTCTGGTTCTGCTTGGCAAGGTTCTAGCAAAGATCAGACAGCAACCTTGTCGTGTCATGCTCATAGCCCCGAGTTGGGCAGCTCAAGCCTGGTTTCCTCCGCTCCTGTCACTTTTAGTGCAGGAGCCGGTGCAGTTGCCGTTGATACCCGATCTGCTCAGTCAGAGACTGCGTCGGACAGAGTGGCATCTGAAGCCGGAGATTTTCCGACTTCACGCATGGCGGTTGTCGGGGTTTCCCTCCGAAACCGAGGCTTTTCTAAACGGGTTGCTGAGCTCATCTCCTCTTCGAAGCACCAGTCTACGGAGAGGGTCTACCAGTGTCACTGGTGCGCTTGGGTTCGTTGGGTAACTGAGAGGGACGTAGATCCCTTGTCGCCTACTGTTAATGACTTAGCTGAGTACTTTCTGGCTCTTGTCCAAGAAAGACAGCTGAAGGTTCAAACAGTGAGAAGTCACCGGTCGTCCATTTTCACTACTCTGAGGCAGTGTGGACGTCAAGATTTCTCAACGAATCTCGTGTTGCATGACTTGCTTAAATCGTTGCAAAACACGGTTGAGAAGCCTTCCATTTTGCCTAAATGGAATGTTTTTCTGGTTCTGCATGCACTCAAAGGCAAGCCCTACGAGCCTTTGAAATTCACCAGTCTTCATCATTTGACATGGAAAACTTTGTTTCTGGTCTCACAAGCGACTTGCCGTCGTATTAGTGAGATTCATGCTTTTTTGCATGATTTGGTGGATTACAATACGGATGGGTCAGTTACATTACGTACTGATCCTGTTTTCGTGGCTAAGAACCAGGTGCCAGGGGAAGAGTTTCCTCCGGCCATCATTCAGTGTTTATCTCGTACGCTTTCTGCGGATAATTCTGATAGACTTCTTTGTCCGGTGCGGGCTTTGAAATTCTATTTGGAGTGTACTAGAAATCTCCGGCAAAACACTAAGAGACTGTTTATCTTTTTCACACGCCAACCAGGAGATATTACGAAGAATGCTTTGTCAAGATGGATTGCTGCAACCATCAAACTGGCATATGAGAAGGCGGGTGATCATGTTCTGTGGAATTTCTCAATTCGACCTCATGGGATTCGGGCGATTTCTGCTTCCCTTAATTTCCATGATTCTTTGGACATTTTCAAGGTCCTGAGTGCGGGATTTTGGAAAGGTCGACACACGTTTGACCGGTTTTATTTCCGTGATATGGCTGTTGGTCTGGACGGAACTCGGCGGATTCAGTCAGTCATTGCAGGGCAGCAACTCATTTCGGTGTGCAGGGCCACGAGTAGGGGGCGACCCTTATTTTGTCCGGTCGCTAGCGGCAGTCTTTCTGGGAGATAGTTCTCCACCTCCTGTTTGGAGGGGGGGGGGGGGGGGTGAATGGTTGACTATCTGGGGCAGTCGAATGTCTTTTACCATTACTTGGTGTGCGGGTTTCCTCACCTTGTTAACTTGGTTTACTTTTAATTGGGGTTGTAGTTCTTCAATTTAAAAGTCACTTTGACATTTTATACCTCGTATGATGTGGGTTGCTTTTTCACTGTATCATTACTTAGACGAACACTACTGGTTGAATGGGTAAGTCCTCCTTGTTTTCTTACCTCCTCCCTTTAATGTTAAATTCTCGTGCTTTAACGGTGTTATATCACGTCTGTTATAGCGTTGTTGTTGTGCTAGTACGGTAAGTTGAATAAGACTATTAGAAATTTTTTTTCTAATTTTCATTATTATTCATACTTACCTAGTACTAGCACAACAACCGTTACCTCCCACCCGCCCCGAGGGAGGTCTTTTTTGATTCAGTCATTCCGGACTTTGAATTGATAACGAGGATATACGGTCTACCCATGCGCGGGTGTAGGTTATACATCCGGCAAGGGGAGATAATTCTGCAGTGGAGGTTATACCTCAGGGTCGTATAGCATTGTTGTTGTGCTAGTATGAATAATAATGAAAATTACAAACAAATTTTCTAAATGCCAGTAATATGTTTTACACACATCATTGTGTTTTATTGACAGATGTGTTTTACATACTACAGCATGTGTTACAGTATGTTTTACATACTACAGTATATGTTACAATATGTTTTACACACTACAAAATGTGTTACAGTATGTTTTACACACTACAGTATGTGTTACGGTATGTTTTACATACACCAATGTGTATGTTATGATATGTTTTACATACTACAGCATGTGTTACGGTATGTTTTACACTACAGCATATGTTACAGTATGTTTTACACACTATAGTATGTGTTACAGTATGTTTTACACACTATAGTATGTGTTACAGTATGTTTTACATACACCGATGTGTGTGTTACGATATGTTTTACACATTACAGTATGTGTTACGGTATGTTTTACATACTACGGTATGTGTTACAGTATGTTTTACACACTACAGTATGTGTTACGGTATGTTTTACATACACCAATGTGTATGTTATGATATGTTTTACATACTACAGCATGTGTTACGGTATGTTTTACACTACAGCATATGTTACAGTATGTTTTACACACTATAGTATGTGTTACAGTATGTTTTACATACACCGATGTGTGTGTTACGATATGTTTTACACATTACAGTATGTGTTACGGTATGTTTTACATACTACGGTATGTGTTACGGTATGTTTTACACATTACAGTATATGTTACGGTATGTTTTACACTTCCAATGTGTTTTGTTGACAGATGAGATCGAAGCAGTGGGAAGCGTTGTCTCCTTCAGCTAAAGAGTTAGTCTCCAGATTACTAGAAGTAGATCCTGAAAAACGCTTGTCCATTGAAGAGGCCTTAACTCATCCTTGGATCAACGTAAGTACAACTGTATGCATATGTGTCTGTGTGCGCACATGTGTGTGTGTGTGTGTGTATGTGTGTGTGTGTGGTGTGTGTGTGTGTGTGTCTGTGTGTCTGTGTCTGTGTGTGTGTGTGTGTGTTTTACAGTGGTCTCGTGCCTAACTTTTTTTCATCATTGAAAAAGTCAAATGGCTTTCATGAATTGTGTTTTGTTTGTTTATTGACACCACTACATTGGCTATCGGAGGGTCGCATTTTAAAGTTTTGAAAAATTCGGGACCATGAAACTTGACCTGTTTTGACAGGATTCCAGTTTGTTCAAGGTCCGGTTTACACAGGTTCGACTGTATTTCTTTTAAAATGTTATGTCTCAGTATTGTTTGGCACTATTTAAAGCACCAATACATGTGATTTTTTGTATTTCAGGATAAGAAATCAACCCCGAGAAAACACCTACATGAAACTGTTGAAACACTTAAAAAATTTAATGCAAGAAGAAAATTAAAGGTAAGCCATGGAGTCGAGATGGGTTCAGGGTTCTTATGCGTCCTGGAAATCTGGGAATATTCTTTGAAGTTTATGATTTTAAAATCCTCGACACATATTTTTCGAAGCCATTTTAGTGCTACGAAATCGTAAAACCATCGCAGGTTGTGATGTCACTACAGCACACGCAAATAAATAAGACTGAAAGGTTATTTTGCTGTATGTGGACATTTGTTATTATATACTGGTAGATAATGTATACCAGGTGTAAACATTTTGCCATTGTTGAGGAGCTTTATCAGTAGCACAAAAGTGCCATCGGTGATGCTCCCAACTTACAGCAGTTTATATCTCAAAGACGGCAAGTTCCATCAGTGCCATCATTATAGGACTTGTAGTGTAACTTCTTTTTAATAGCAATGCAAAAAAAACCCCATGATAATAATGAATTGTGGATTTATCTGGACTGTTTTCAAAAATAAGATGGACAGCAAACAATTGCTTGTTAAACTGATTACCAGAAAGCATATTGTTAAGTCTGAGCAGCATTTGTTTCCTGTCTTGTCAATTTTGAGTCTTAAAATACTGTGAGAGATATAATATTTCTTTGAGTTGTCTATGTAGTGACACTTAAACAGTCAAAGGTGAATGCTGTCTCTACGTATTATTATTTTTTATCCTCTCCCCCCCCCCCACTACCCCCTTTCCTTTTCTCTTTTGAATTTCATCTCATTTCTTCCCAATCTGGCAATTCCTATCTTTCAACTTCTTTTGCTGTACACCTTTACATCCCAGTCCATGTGTCTTCAGCCATGACAGGTGCTTGTCTCGTGTGGCTATCTGTGCCACACATCTGTCATTTCCTATCAGCTTTAGCTGTGAGCTTAGTCTGACTACTTTGAAGAGTGTTCAGTAATTACATCTGGCATTGCTAAGAGGCACTTGTAACTTGTATGTACTATAATTATCAAATGGTACTGGTCAGTACGGCGTTGTTGTTTGTGTTTCAGGGTGCTATTATGGCCGCAGTGTCCAGCAGTAAGTGGACGGATTTCTACAATGACCCCAGTCCATCAATAGACACAGTGGAGGAAGAGGCCACTTCTGCTGGTAAATAGAAATCAATGTATTATGTATGGACATGCATGGATTGAAAAGGAAGGAAGGAAATGTTTTATTTAACGACACACTCAACACATTTTATTGACGGTTATATGGCATCAGAAATATGGTTAAGGACCACACAGGTATTGAGAGAGGAAACCCGCCATTGCCACTTCATGGGCTACTCTTTTCGATTAGCAGCAAGGGATCTTTTATATGCACCATCCTACAGACAGGGTAGCACATACCACGACCTTTGATATACCATTTGTGGTGCACTGGCTGGAACAAGAAATAGCCCAATGGGCCCACCAATGGATGGACGGATGGACGTATGAATAACTGAATGGACGGTTGAATGGATAAATATGGACTGAACAGGAGGGATGAATATGTGATTAACTGGTTCGATAGATGTATGGATGGATGGATGCATGAGTGGATACATGGATGCATGCATGGATGGATAGATGGAAGCATGGATGGATGGATGGATTGGTATTTGGATGAATGGATGGATACAGGAATGGATTGGTATATATATATATATATGGATGGATGGATGGATGGATGGATGGATGGATGGACAGTATGATAAATAGATGTGTCAGTTAAATTTTATAAATAAAGAATTGAATTTGTTGACTGTTTTTCATATGAAAAATTGTCAAGCTAGATTTAATTAATGTACACATTACAATTGCATTTGAAACAACACATTTAATTTTTGAATTTAAACTCTCTTCTTTTTTTTATCAAACAAATAATTTATAAACCTAAAATCAAAGAGAAAGCAATTATTAATCAACACAATACAAATTAGATGCAATTTAATTATTTTTCTTTCCTTTCTCATTAATGTTATTAAACAACTAAGAAAATAATTTGTGGGTTGATAAACAGAACTGTTCAAAATCTTGTTTGTTAAAACAACATGTTTTAACATTTAAAAAATTGAGAAAAATTTGAAAAAAGTGCAATTTTATGTTTTTAAAATTATATAGCTTTGCATCACACATTTTACAAGCATGTCCCTGCTCAAAAAAAACAAAACAAAAAAAACAAAAAAAAAAAAACAATTAAAATTAAAAAATTAAAATTAAAAAAGAAGATTTTTCTTTTTCTTAAATGCAAATTCTGCCCCGGATTGGGCCCCTGGCTTCCAGAGGTCGAACCCGAGGTGGACATGCTCGAAACCTTAGTGGTATATGAGCATGTTAAAAATATTACGATACGATTAAATGCAAAAGTACTCTCAATTTTGCTAAGAATAATCATAATCAGTTATGACTGTCTGCCCTTGATCATACTAAACTAGAAACCCAACTAAGGGAGGTAACTGTTTTATCCAAGGAGCTGTTTCCCAGGTGCTAGACTCACTAGAAGACATCCAGTGTTTGGCTGACTGCACGGAGCAAGAGAACGAGTTCCTAGAAAGCGTCTTCCAAGATACCAAACTCCACAACCTTCTAAACGTGAGTACCGTCACTATTGTCAACATGTCAGCTTTTGGCTTTTATTTTTCATTTGGTGCGTGGAGGTTCACTTCAATGCATGTAAAAAAAAAAAAAAAAAAAAAAAAAAAAAAAAATTAATAAAAAAAAAAAAAAAAAAAAAAAAAAAAAAAAATATATATATATATATATATATATATATATATATATATATATTATTAAAAATCCCAATACTAATTGTATTAAAAAATTGTGATGTAAAATTCATGATCAGTCTCTGGGGTAATATAAAGTTAAAACAAAATGGGTTTTTTATTAAATAAAAAAAATTTAAATTAAAAGAACCCCCCCAAAAACAAGAAACATTCAGTTTATTATTATTTTTTAACATTCAATGAGATGAACAAACACAGTGTGACTTCCAGGTAAAAGGTTAATTTTTATTTTTCATTCCAGTTTGAATTTGAAAATTTAGTTTTTCTTTCATTCTTTAAAATGCCATTTTTACATGCAGGTTTATTTCTTAGGTTGAAGTGTGGAAATCATTTTATTTTTCTAAACTATTTTTGTCGATCATATTTAAACAACCATGTTGTTTGAGTAAATCTTTAATATCTTTAAACCTTGTGAGATACATGTACCAGACTTATGGCCATATGCTGTTCAAATTGAGTTGTCTCCCTTGGCAAATGCTGTTTAAAATTGAGTTGTCTCCCTTCCTCTGTACAGGAACGGGAGTTCTTAGAAAACATGTTACAGGACCCCAAACTCCATGTCTTGTTGGATGTGAGTACCGTATGCCTAGGCCTAGACTACTCTGAATGATGTATTTATTGTTTAATGCCTAGACAGTATTCTGAATGATGTATTTATTGTTTAATGCCTAGACTGTATCTTGAATTGTTTTATGCCTAGACAGTATGTTTTAATGGACTTGTGCATTGTTTTATTATACCTTTACAAACCTCTAGAGTATTTGAGTATTTTGTTCTCCACCTGTTATTATACACAGTGTAGAAATAGTCTTGTGCTTGCTGGACATTTCCATTGTTTGTTAGTGACAGGACAGTCACCTGTAGTTAGAGATACGTTAGTCTAATGAATGGTGGTGTTTTTTGTTTTTTTAAATGACAGAATTTGGTAAATATACATGTACAATGGTGGATCTAATGTAGATTGGGTGTTTTGGGTGTGTGAACCATATCATGATTTGTTGCATGTGCCCTATTTTCTCCAGAGTACAATAAATTTATGATCAATTTACTGAAAATTGACAACATGGCAACTGTCCTTTTTTGTAATAGCTGCACTCTCACCTTTAAAAACATTTGGATCTGCCCCATGTGTGTATTTAAACAATCAATATTTGTGTTCGTGCAGGGATGTTACTAAATCATTAAAGGTGCAGACCCATAAAAATGGACACCAAGTTTGGTTAAGTTATAAACCTGTAACACATTTGCATAATGTTACAAGAGAGTGAAACAGGAGTCTGTGACTTTGAAATGGTAAAATACCGTTAAAAATAGACTAAAACTTGACTCCATAACTGTTACTTCTCAGATCCATGTGCGTTTTTAAAAATATAAAAAGACATTTTGTGATATTAAAAACACCAGGATGACCAGCAAAACTTTGGTTCTATGGAAATGGATAATCTAAACAACAAAATATAAGTAAAGTTTAATTTCAGTGATCATAAATGGCTCTAATAGTGAAAATTATGCCTTAATGTTTAAAAACTAGGGTCTGTCCCTTTAATTCATGTATTCATTTATTCACTCATTCATGTGAGTATAGCCTAGCAATGTATGAGAGAGCTAGCTCTATTAAAATGAGAATACGAGAGATGTCCATGTCAAACAGGACCACAGTCTCTTGCAATTCTTCTCCTCCCCCGCCCCCTCGCAATGAAGCCAGGATAAAGCACTGGCTGAACGAAGCAACACTGGCTGTCAAGCCTTTGGAGTTCCAAAGAAGACTTGATAGAGATAGCATTTTTTATCACCAAATCTAAAGCATGATCAACTGTAGCTTGAACACAGAAGAAGAGAATGCGAGAAGTCTAGATAGATGCAAAGAAGTGTGGTGACTGCATCAGTGGAGGGTATTGAGACAGGTAGGTGATGCAGTGAACAGCAAAGAAGACTGTTGGAATAGACAGACCAAACAGTAAAACCAAACTGAAATCTCCAAAGACAACTGAATAGATTTAAAAAAACCCCATAAACTTAATACCTAAAGAATGATCACCTAAGAGTAATAGATGAGTAAGACGGGTGAATGAGTGATACAGCTTTTGACAAGATTTGAACCACAGTCTTTCAGCTTCAAGATCCAAAGCTTAATTATTTCTTGCTCAACAGGTGTATATGTACATGGAGATAGAATGAAGATAAACAGATTTATTACACCTGAGATCACAGTGTAATAACATTTATGTTCATCACAATATGATGAACAAGTAAATAAATTACATTTTGATGAATGACATCACTTTATATATAGTTAGATTTCTGCCTTCCCATGAATGTTTGGCAACAAAAAAATGCATTGCACATACATGTATAAACAATGTAGCATGTTGTAATGATATAATACCCTAACCGTTTCCATAAAAGTCATGAGATATACGATTAAAAACACACTCATTATGATATTAGAGGTATCTTATGGGCATTGTTTAGTATACTATATATAACTGTATCCGAATGGGTAAACTTGGAATAAAAATGTGTACAGTATATGACTCAACAATAAGTCAACTAGCAACCCATAGTTGGTTTCATAATACAGTACACAACTCAAAAACAAAGTCACCTAGCAACTCATTGTTGGTTTCTTAAAGTGTGTAACAGAGCTGAATTCATTATGCAGCAGGAATCGCCCATCAACTCCTAGGACCACACTAGTACAGAGGTAATTAATGTTTCATTCATCCATCTACTTTTATATACTTTACTGTGGTTATAAAATCCACCTCCAGTTGCAGGGTTCAACAAATCCACTAGCCCTTGGTCCCAGCTAGTGAATTATTGGTGTGGGCTAATTGAAATATTCACCTGTATTACTATAGCCAAAGCTTCTTTCTATGAGGGCTAGTGACTTTCTTGAACATTTGTCAAACGCTACCAGTTGGCAAAATAATATATGTAAAACCACCTAGCTGACCACCTACAACTAGTTGACTTTATTGTTGGTTTGTGTACTGTAGGCAGTTTCGTACATAGCATGATATGACATTTTGCATTTTGGTGAATCTATAATATACAGTGAACTGTATAGATGACTGTCTGAAGATGTCATTCGAAGATGCTGCCTGTGTTTCAATGATATGCATCTATAAGAAAAACAATGTGTGGGTAGACAGGATTTTGTGTCATAGATTTTGAATATGGAGGTAGAAAATATTAATAGATGATGATAAAGATGGTGCCAGTTATTGCCTGAATCAGTTTTAATTGTCGTGGGACTTAGTAAGTGACAAGTGACATTTATTTCACTATTTATTGCGTGTGGGTTTTTTTTTTTTTATCTCACGACCTGTTTATGTTTACCCTAGTATATAAAAACTGAAAATCTTTTTTTTTTTTTTCTGTATTCTCAGTATTACTATAACTGTTTGTTTTGTTCAATTTCAAGGTAAATATTAAGAAATAATATATTTTTTTATTAAGTTAAAGAAGTCACTAAATTATTTTTCTTATTTAAAAACAACAACCGTATTACATGTATTAGCGAAATAGCAATGGAAACATACAGTGTCTTTTTCAAATAGATAACATGTTGGACGTTTGCCAAATAGTGATGCCATATTTACATGTAGTATGGACAAGATGATTGGTCTGTAAGTGCTATATTCCCCAACAACATACTACAGGTATATTCCACACCAAACGGTGATACTATCTCGGTGAGAAAACAATAAAAATATATTTCCAGTTATGAATGACAGCTGGTAATACAGTTAGCTGTTTACAATGTTGATGCAATCATGCAAGTTCTTCCTAATTCTTCTCATTCCTTTGGTTCGTTCCAGCGATACTTCCATCTTCTGTCTTCTTCTTCATTCCAGCAATACTTGTTTCTTCTTTATCTTTAAGACAAAGGAGCCAGATATCTTTATTTGAGTTCACGAAACTGCATTGCACAAATATTTGTCCTTCTGTTACCATTAGGATACATTTCTGTTATCTATAAATATATGTATCTAACTGTTGTGGTGGATTAGTTTTCTTTCTGTGTGCTGTATATTTGTTAAATTATCCTATTGTATTGTGTTGTGCGTCTGTGTAGAACAGAACGAAGCATGGCATGCGTTTGTATTGATTACTGTGGGTTTTGTTCTGTGAAAACAATATACAAGGTATGTGCAATATATTAATGTTTTCGTATTCAGCGAAAATGAATGTAGAGTTGCATTGGTGGATTATGCACTTGTTCGTTTGTCCTGACAAGTGAAAATCTGCTCAGACAAACAGAATGTACCTCAATAGTTGTCCAGTGGACAAGTAAGAATGTTCAATACAGTTTAATTTTGAGCAGTCAAAAACATTGTCTTTGTGCTTTAATAAAGCAAACCATATTGTTTTCGACAGGTAAAAATATTGGTGGACAAGTAGATTTCTAGGTGTATTTGTCCCGTGGTGTAGTAAAAATTATGTTTATTTTTTTATCACCACACGTTTGATATGTGCCCCATGTAAAACAAATAAATTTAAATTCATCGTTCAGAATACACAACACTAAATTGCCCTGAAAATGTATCTGTCAGCATCTTTATTTCAAAAGTTTTCAAGGATAATCCTAAACACCCCCTAACATCTTACACCCTTTGCACGCTTGGTTCAGTTGTCATCAACAAACTCAAATTGTCCTTTTTTAGAATCTTGGATCTAGGGTCTCCACGAGTATTCGGGCATGGACCAAGTCTAGCAGGACTCGGAGTACAAGGTGGAATACAATGATTAACTATAGGCTAATATAATGGACAATGTACAACAATAGTTTCAGCAGTAGATAATCAACGATATAAGTTACACAATAATTATAAGATCATGCGCTAGTTTCTCTTTTTAAACTGGCCGTCCATCCATCACAACACTGAACATATCCGGTTTCTAAATGCAATACAATGGCATGATTTGGCATCCATGTTCAGCACTGGAATTAGGATGCATAATGCTATTTTACTTTATTCCTTAATCTCATCATCATCTAGTGTAAGTGTCGAGAACTCAAGGTCCGGGTCGAGTTTGACCCTTGAGTACTCAGGTCCGGGTCGAGTTTGACCCTCGGGTACTCGGGTCCGGGTCGATTTTGACCCTCGGGTACTCGGGTCCGGGTCAAGTTTGACCCTCAGGTACTCGGGTCCGGATCGATTTTGACCCTCGAGTACTCGAGTCCAATATTTTGGACTCGTGGAGGCCCTACTTGGATCTTCCCCTGAATTAGTAATGTTCCAATGACAGATCATAATCTAAAATTGATTGGTCAGGCTCTCCTGATGTGATGGTCTTTACTTGATTGTTGCGGGAAATGTTCACTGTAATTGTTCTTTTAGTTCGAATGACGGAATTGATGGGGGATGAATTATTTTCGTGTAAACACAGAAACTGCATACATATTAAATGTAAAATTAGCCATTTGTAAGGTGTGTATCCTCGTGAATATGACAATACATGTAGATGCATTGTTCTAAGAATTCAGATCCAACTTATGTTCCTATAATTCTAACCGACTGTGCAGTCAAATGTTGATCGATCAGTGTCAACCGATTATGACGGATGATCAACAATCAAACTCCAGCTAAATCTGTTTATCATCCATTAAAGGCATTTATAGGAGATATCACTGGCACTATAATTTGTGATATTCTCCTGCGATATTTTCCTAGGCAATATCACTTCTTATGATCTTGATTGATCAAATTTTAATCACAAGACATTATTTTGTTACATCACTGTGTATGTTTCAGCACTAAACCTATCATTAGTGATGTCACACCACTGTCTTTCTGCTAGTTAATGAGTCTACCACTGCTAAATATAGTGACATTCAACCCACATTGCTGACATTGTTTACAATTGTCGCAAATAAAAAGAATGATAATGGATGATAAAAAGAATACCACCCTTGTGCAAGCCTCAGATTTTATACTTTTATCAACTCGTGCTGATAAATTATGATACCACAAGACACTCGGGGAGTATCTTCTGTATCCTAACCAGGTGCGAGTGATGCAAGCGATTATTTTCAAAATCATTGATTTCAATCGTCGTATCCTAACTGCATGTGTGCGGTTAGGATACGGAGATTGAAGACAATGATTTCTAAAATAATCACTCGCAGTGCTCACAGCCGGTTAGGATATGGCTTTATTCCCAACACTATGTACACAAAATGATGAAGTGTTTTGTACCTTTCAGCATGTATAGGTAAGGTCATTATGTTTTTTTTTATTTAACAAGAATATAAGTACAGCAAGTGGATTTTTGTATGGACAGACAGACAGAGACAGACAGACTGGCAGGCTGTTACACACAGACTGGCAGGCTGGTACACACCTACAGTGCATGACACACTAATAAAGTCAACTAGCAATCAATAGTTGTTTTTTATATATACAGTACATGACTCAACAATAAAACAATATATATATATATATATATATATACACACACACACACACACACACACACATGCATATCCTAAGTGCTTTATAAAATGTATGAAATAAGTGCTATATAAATTATATGTAACAAGTACTATATAAAATATATGTAACAATTACTATATAAAATATATGTAACAAGTACTATATAAAATATATGTAACAAGTGCTTTATAAAATGTATAAAATGAAGTCTTTATAAAATGTACGAAATGAGTGCTATATAAAATATATGTAACAAGTGCTATATAAAATATATATAACAATTAAGTGTTATATAAAATATATGTAACAAGTGCTATATAAAATATATATAACAATTAAGTGTTATATAAAATATATGTAACAAGTGCCATATAAAATATATATAACAATTAAGTGTTATATAAAATATATGTAACAAGTTCTTTATAAAATGTATGAAACGAGTCCTTTTTAAAATATATGAAAACACTTTTCCTTTGCCATTATTTAATTTTATTTGTGAGTATTAGAGATTTCAGAGAGATTACAAAATAAAATCTTGAAAATCCAGTGATTTATACTCATCTGTAAGTCTTTCTGATTGGATAATCACAAGAGCACAATAAGATGACGTCACTGATTGGGTGAGAACCAAGTACATGTCGTCCTTCATGCTGATTGGTTCAAACAGAATGTGTGCACTCTTGAAATGGCTGCAATGACACTTGCCACAATACTTTGATTAAATCACTGTATTCTGCACGCACAGTTTTCAAATTCACTAACACTGAGATAATCCATCAATATTTAAAGGAGTGGATTGTAGCTTAGTGCTAGAACACTCTAGAACAGTGTTAGACCTGTGAGTCATGGGACTCATTAGATTATTTCCCATCCTAACCAGTGCTGTCACCCCCCCCCCACCCATGAAAAAAGCCCCACCCAACAACAACAACAACAAAAACCACCCAAAATCGACAACAAACAACAGATCCTCTGTTAGTATAGATGATTTGTGAGGTGTATGGTGGGGGGGGGGGGGGGGGGGGGGATTTCATAAATGTTTTGAGTGGTGTTTTTGTTTTTGTTTTTGTTTTTGTTTTTGCTCCTCATTTGATACACCTAGGGGTGGGATTTAGCTAAGTTGGTTGAGTGCTCGCTTGAGGCGCTAGCATCACAGGATCGAACCACCTTGGTGGATCCATTCAACTGAATGGGTTTTTTACTCATTCCTACCAGTGCACCACAACCCATCAAAGGCCGTGGTATGTGCTTTCCTGTCTGTGGGAAAGTGTATATAAAAGATTCCTTGCTGCATTGGAAAAAATGTAGCAGGTTTTCTTCTGTTGACTAGGTGACAGAATTACCAAATGTTTCACATCCAATAGCCGATGATTAATAAATCAGTGTGCTCTAGTGGTGTCGTTAAACAAAATTAACTTCAACTATACCTAGGACATCAAATTAGACCACAGTATGTTGGAAAATATATATAAAAGATTTCTTGCTGCTAGATTTTACTAAATTTTAATGACTGGGTTTCTTCTCTCACTTTCTATACCAAATGTCACATATCGTCTGTAATCAGTTTCAATAATTATTTTAATTTACCTTACGCTTGGTCCAAGATTATTTTGAATTAATGTCTTATATAGAATAAGAGGAAAGAAAGAGATTCCTTGCTGTGACTCAGTAAATGTAGCTTTTGGCAGCAGCAGCAGTTCTGGTAGCACTAAACCAAATAACTTCCGGCTGGGTCAAAGGTCGAGGTGTACCAAACTTTTGATAGAGAAGATAACACCACAAAGTCCTGTGATTGGTGATAAATGTGAGTGTGTTGGTTGTAAAGAAAAAGAGTTTCATCTGGGTTAAAAATGATTGCAATTTTATTTCATCTAGTACCACTGTGTCAAGTAGTCTTGTGATTGAAACATGTATGGGGTACCTGTAAAAAAAGTACTCAAATTTTGTGCGAAACTAGGGGTGTTGTAAAAACATCTGGTTATACCGAAAATGAGCCATGAAAGGTACCATTTTCTGCAGTTAATACTTTGAGGTAGGGATTGTAGTACTGATATTTATGGGTCATAGTTTGGTTGATATATTGCATATAGTTTTAAACACGGACATTAACATGGTCGCCTATGGGATTTTATTTGGTACAGTACAACCTTCCCATCTGACTCTCTAGAAAAAGTATAAAAATAAGCCAGTGTTTGAAATAAGCCCTTGTCCGTTTGCATATGTTGTGAAATGTGAAATCTGCTCACACAGGCAGAATGTACTTCATTGCAGGGTTATCCCATGCGCAAGTAAACAGTTAGAAAGCAGGATCTTAATTTGGAGACATCGAACATATTGCTGTTGTACATGTACTTGAAGAAAACAAAAGTGAAAATATTGGCAGACAAATTGATTTGTTAATATACATGTATGTATTTGGTCAATGGGCTAGTGAAAAATTCTGTTCATTTCTTTTGCTGTTGCCACCAGATAGTGATAGTTCAATATGTGATGAGGTGCCATTAAACAGATATGTTTTCTCTCTCTGTCCCTCTTACCTTCTCTCACTCTCTCTCTCTCTCTCTCTCTCTCTCTCTCTCTCTCTCTCTCTCTCTCTCTCTCTCTCTCTCTCTCTCTCTCTCTCTCTCTCTCTCTCTCTCTCTCTCTCTCTCTCTCTCTCTCTCTCTCTCTCTCTGTGTGTGTGTCTCTCTCGCTTTCTCTCTCTCTCTCTCTCTCTCTCTCTCTCTCTCTCTCTCTCTCTCTCTCTCTCTCTCTCTGTCTGTCTCTCTCTCTGTGTGTCTCTATCTGTCTCTCTATGTCTCTCTCTCTGTGTGTGTGTGTGTCTCTCTATGTCCCTGTCCCTCTCCCTCCCCTCTCTGTATGTGTTTGTCCATTGACCCAGTGTCAAAGTAACCATATTCTCTTCACCAAGTAACCATAGTATAATAAAATTATCTATGGTATTGCTAAAAACACCTCTCCCATTCCTCCTCTTTGATGGCGTGTTCTGGTACGTGATATTTTCCCCTGTGTGTGTGTGTGTGTGTATGTGTGTGCAGCAACACTATAACCACTTCACGTGGTCTGCTGGTCGTGGCCTAATCACCGACCGTCTGCGTGACACTTCTCTCCGAGAGCACCAGTGCCACGGGCCTGATTTACCATTCATAGCCGTGGGTTAAGTTTGGTTAATTTTCACTCGTTCAACCAGGAAATGTGTTGACTTAATTTTGCAATTCCGTCTCAGTTTGTGACGCGTCTTTAGAGAGAGAGGGAGAAATAGAGAGAGAGTGCTCTTTGTTTGCTTTCTGCTTAAGCACAGGAGACACAAATGAAGATTTATTTGTTACGATGCCAATCGTGCAATGGTGTTAAGCAGTGTTATTACACTCCCAGCATATCTCTTAACCCCCCCTCCCTCTCTCCCCGTTGTATATACGCTGTGGGCCAGCCAGGGTTTTTAACGCCATGAAAGCACTGATTGATTTGAAGAGTGTATTAAATAGTGACATTCATTCAATTTGTGAGGAATTCATAGATTTCGCCGATGTTCCACGGTGTTAATGGAGAGTAATGGTGAATTGTCTCGGAGTTTTTATCGTCTCTTGAGGGGGTAACAGTTGAGTTTTGTTTTTCTTGTGGTGGATGGTTGTTCGTAATTTGTGATGTTTGATGAAGATGGATAATTAATTAACTTTCTGTAGTGGCATATGATCTTTAGTATTTGCTTGTATTATTTCTGTTATTCTTCAAAGATGTGGAAGTAAAGTTTTGTTGTGTGGTTGAGATAAGGAAATAATGGAAAAGAAAAGGAAATCCATTACATCAACAATTTTTTTTTTTAAATCTGTAAAAGAAATTATAGAAATCTGCAAAATAATTAATAGAAATCTACAAAAGAAATTATAGAAATCTACAAAAGAAATAATAGAAAGAGAAATCTACGAAAGAAATAATAAAAATCTACAAGATGAATTTTGGAACTCAACAAAATTAGGAATAATGAAAATGATGAAAAAGGAATCTAAGAATAAAAGGAATACTGGAATTCAGCACAAGGGATATGGAAGTTGGAAACAATAATAAAAGTTAATATAAGGAATATGGAAATAAAATAAGTCTGTGGAATTCAACAAGAGGAATAATGGAAATCACCAAAAAAGAATTTGGAATTTACTGAAGGCGCGATACCAATCTGCATGTCTTGCTCACGAATCCGCGATACCAATCTGCATGTCTTGCTAACGAATCAGCTCAGTAATTTGTTCTGTGTATTGCAATTTTTTCACATCTGTTGGGTTTTTGGAGGAATTCTATTATATTGGTAAGAGAGGAGTCTTTGTAATGGTTTTACACACACAGACACACAGACGCATGCAAGCATGCACGCATGCACACATGCACACAGACACACACACGCCCTCATGCACACGCACATGGTCATGCGTGCACACACACACACAGAGAGAGAGAGAGAGAGAGAGAGAGAGAGAGAGAGAGAGAGAGAGAGAGAGAGAGAGAGAGAGAGAGAGAGAGAGAGAGAGAGAGAGAGAGAGGAGAGAGGGAGGAGGGAGGGAGGGAGGGAGGGAGGGAGGGAGGGAGGGAGGGAGGGAGCGAGAGAGAGAGAGAGAGATAACACACACACACACAACACAGAGTGACACAAACACACACAAACACACACACACACTCACATTGAGCCACTAAAACACACTCCAGGTGGAAGCCAGTACCAGGATTTGAACCTAGTGCCTATCAGACTGATATAAATCCACAAGCTTAACCACTAGACCACCAAGGCCAGTTTTCATAAACAATAAGAAATTAATAAACTGTTGAGATAATTACATTCCTCTAATAAAGTTAGCTGGGTGCTGCCAAAACTTTGGGTGGAAATTGTAACCAAAATAATTCTTCTTCTTTTTTTTTCCTTCTTTTTTTTGTGCTATCTTATGCCAAGCCAAATGTATTTTATGTATCTCTTTCTTATTTCCCATGTCAGTCTGCACCTATTACGTAGCATGTCAAGAAAACCTTATCTTCCATTCTAATTTCCAATACTGTGAACTTCAAATCCGGGGTAATTGATTAAATGCACTGCTTTTATCCCTGTTTGCTGGCCTTCTTATCAGCTTCTTATCAAAGCTACTGCAAGATTAATTACGGCATGACTGCGTGGTGGTAAAATGTACAGACGCATTCTGCTGGAAGATTTGCGTTTCATTAAGTCATCCTCTGTTAAGGAGGGAATATCATGGGTACAGGAATGTGATTTTTCACCTTTTCATCTGATTTCACTTCTTTTTTTCTTTTCTTTTTCATTCTTTTTTTCTTTTCTTTTTCATTCTTTTTTCTTTTTTGTAAAATAACTTTCATGAAATAGATTGGATTTGACCTGAAATGTAAAAACCCCCACCTTTATTTATATTAAGTATTTATTAAGTAATTATTTATATCGGGGTTTCTGCCAGAGGGTACAATCGAAGGGTAAAATTACGTACCCGAAACTGTTGGAAATTAATGGATAATTTTTAGTAAATGGTTATAGAAAGAGATCTGCTGTTTAACATTTGTCAAAGAACATGAAATGCAGTATCCAGTTTCAAAAGTTAAAGTTGGTTTTGTTTAACGACACCACTAGAGCACATTGATTAATTAATCCTCAGCTATTGAATGTCAAACATTTGGTAATTCTGACTCGTAGTCATCAGAGGAAACCCGCTACATTTTTCCTAATGCAGCAAGGGATCTTTTATATGCACCATCCCACAAGCAGGATAACACATACCACAGCCTTTGATATATCAGTCGTGGTGTACTGGCTGGAATGAGAAATAGCTCAGTGGGCCCACCAATGGGGATCGATCCCAAACCAACCACTCATCAAGCGATGCGTTACCACTGAGCTACGTCCTGCCCCAGTTTCACTGGCATATCAAAGGCTGTGGTATGTACTGCCCTGTCTGTGGGATGGTGCATAAAAAGATCCCTTGCTGCTAATTGAAAAAGAGTAGCCCATGAAGTGGCAAGAGTGGGTTTCCTCTCTCAATATCTGTGTGGTCCGTAGCCATATGTCTGATGCCATATAACCGTATGATCTGGGTTTTTTATTTTTATTACGTACCCTCAAATGATTTTCTGGCAGAAAACCTGATTGTTTGGATGTTTCAGATTTTTAAATGGGATATATGTTATATGCATAATCCCACAGACAGGATAGCACATACTACGACCTTAAATATACCAGTCATGGTGCACTGGCTGGAACGAGAAATAGCCCAATTGGCCCACCGACAGGGATTGATCCAAGATCGAACACGCATCCCTGTCGGTGAGCCCATTGGGCTATTTCTCATTCCAGCCAGTGCACCACAACTGGCATATCAAAGGCTGTGTCTATGTACTACCCTGTCTGTGGGATGGTGCATAAAAAGATCCCTTGCTGCTAATTGAAAACAAGTAGCCCATGAAGTCTGATGCCATATAACCATAAATAAAATGTGTTGAGTGTGTCGGTAAATAACATATTTCCTTCCTTCCTTTAATAGTGATATCTTGTTGAGGCCGGTTCATCATAGCGTGGCTACAACACTTGTGATTGCTCGCCGTATTGTCACATACGTTTGTCTGAGAATACGAAACCTGAACAATGTCATCAACATGATTGGCTGATGAGCCGAGCTCCATGCCACCTGTGACTGACAACAAAAGCGAAACAAATTTCCACCTGACATAAGACGTGTCAAATAAAACGAAGCTCACCGTTGTTGTTATTACAAGTACATGTGTGGCTTAAGGCTGGTGGTAACTGTAATAATTCTCTCAAAGCTATTCTACCCGACACACGGACACATCTACTAAAGGACAACGCTCGTCAATTATTTACCAGTTCAGGTCCATCTTAGGTTCGTAGTATTTCTCAGTAAGATTTCGTCTCAACATTTTTCTTTGATCGTGGATGGAAGATAAAAGTAATGATTTTCTTTTTCCGTTAGATTGTCATCGTTCCAAAAATAGCAGAGCTTGTATTGTTGTTTTTAATTAAATATAATGGTGACGTTTTTTTCAGTTTGTTCTGGTGGCTTAATAGTTGCTGTGGCATTCTGGTATATATGGCAGGGCAACAGTTGTTGTAGTAGTTGCTACATTCTAGTGAATTTCGGTGAAATAACTGCTGCAGTTTATGTGTGTGTGTGTGATGGTCATGGTGTAGGGTTGCTGCAGTCCTATGGATGATGGCGGTGTAGTGTTTTTGCAGTCTTGTGGATACTAGTGTTTTAATGGCTGATTCAGTCTGATGGACGGAGGTGTAGTAGTCACTTGGGATTCTGTTTGATGATGATGTAGTGGTTGTTGCTTTAGCTTGACAGATGCTGGTGAAATAGCTGCTACTGCAGTTTTTGAAATGTGATGGTGTAGTGTTGTTGCAATCTGGTGGATGACGATGTAGTAGCTGCTGCAATCTGATCAACACCAGTGTAGTAGTTTTTTGGAATTCTGTTGGATGATGATGTAGTAGTTGTTGCAGTAGTCTGGTGAATGAGTTGCTACTGCAGTTTTTGAAATGGTGATGGTGTAGTGTTGTTGTAGTCTTGTAGTCTTTTGCAGTGATGCTATCTGGTTGACAACAGTATAGTAGTTGCTTGGTGGACAGTGGTAAATGGTTTTTGCTGTGGTGCTATCTGGTTGACAACAGTATAGTAGTTGCTTGGTGGACAGTGGTAAATGGTTTTTGCTGTGATGCTATCTGGTTGACAACAGTATAGTAGTTGCTTGGTGGACAGTGGTAAATGGTTTTTGCAGTGATGCTATCTGGTTGACAACAGTATAGTAGTTGCTTGGTGGACAGTGGTAAATGGTTTTTGCAGTGATGCTATCTGGTTGACAACAGTATAGTAGTTGCTTGGTGGACAGTGGTAAATGGTTTTTGCTGTGATGCTATCTGGTTGACAACAGTATAGTAGTTGCTTGGTGGACAGTGGTAAATGGTTTTTGCAGTGATGCTATCTGGTTGACAACAGTATAGTAGTTGCTTGGTGGACAGGGGTAAATGGTTTTTGCAGTGATGCTATCTGGTTGACAACAGTATAGTAGTTGCTTGGTGGACAGTGGTAAATGGTTTTTGCAGTGATGCTATCTGGTTGACAACAGTATAGTAGTTGCTTGGTGGACAGTGGTAAATGGTTTTTGCAGTAATGCTATCTGGTTGACAACAGTATAGTAGTTGCTTGGTGGACAGTGGTAAATGGTTTTTGCAGTGATGCTATCTGGTTGACAACAGTATAGTAGTTGCTTGGTGGACAGTGGTAAATGGTTTTTGCAGTGATACTGTCTGGTTGGTGGACAGTGGTAAATGGTTTTTGCAGTGATGCTATCTGGTTGACAACAGTATAGTAGTTGCTTGGTGGACAGGGGTAAATGGTTTTTGCAGTGATGCTATCTGGTTGACAACAGTATAGTAGTTGCTTGGTGGACAGTGGTAAATGGTTTTTGCAGTGATGCTATCTGGTTGACAACAGTATAGTAGTTGCTTGGTGGACAGTGGTAAATGGTTTTTGCAGTAATGCTATCTGGTTGACAACAGTATAGTAGTTGCTTGGTGGACAGTGGTAAATGGTTTTTGCAGTGATGCTATCTGGTTGACAACAGTATAGTAGTTGCTTGGTGGACAGTGGTAAATGGTTTTTGCAGTGATACTGTCTGGTTGGTGGACAGTGGTAAATGGTTTTTGCAGTGATGCTATCTGGTTGACAACAGTATAGTAGTTGCTTGGTGGACAGTGGTAAATGGTTTTTGCAGTGATACTGTCTGGTTGGTGGACAGTGGTAAATGGTTTTTGCTGTGATGCTATCTGGTTGACAACAGTATAGTAGTTGCTTGGTGGACAGTGGTAAATGGTTTTTGCTGTGATGCTATCTGGTTGACAACAGTATAGTAGTTGCTTGGTGGACAGTGGTAAATGGTTTTTGCAGTGATGCTATCTGGTTGACAACAGTATAGTAGTTGCTTGGTGGACAGTGGTAAATGGTTTTTGCAGTGATGCTATCTGGTTGACAACAGTATAGTAGTTGCTTGGTGGACAGTGGTAAATGGTTTTTGCTGTGATGCTATCTGGTTGACAACAGTATAGTAGTTGCTTGGTGGACAGTGGTAAATGGTTTTTGCAGTGATGCTATCTGGTTGACAACAGTATAGTAGTTGCTTGGTGGACAGTGGTAAATGGTTTTTGCAGTGATGCTATCTGGTTGACAACAGTATAGTAGTTGCTTGGTGGACAGTGGTAAATGGTTTTTACAGTGATGCTATCTGGTTGACAACAGCATAGTAGTTGCTTGGTGGACAGTGGTAAATGGTTTTTGCAGTGATACTATCTGGTTGGTGGACAGTGGTAAATGGTTTTTGCAGTGATGCTATCTGGTTGACAACAGTATAGTAGTTGCTTGGTGGACAGTGGTAAATGGTTTTTGCTGTGATCTGATAAATGAATGAAGGAAATGGTTTATTTAATGACGCACTCAACACATTTTATTTATGGTTATATTGTTGTGGACATATGGTTAAGGACCACACAGATATTGAAAGAGGAAACCTGCTGTCGCCACTTCATGAGTTACTCTTTTCAATTAGCAGCAAGGGATCTTTTATATGCACCATCCCACAGACAGGGTAGTATATACTTTGATATACCAGTCATGGATCAATCCCACACCAACCGTGCATCAAGTCAGTAGTTGTTTTATTCTGGTGGTTAGTATAGTGCAGTAGTTGCTATAATATCTGGCATAATGATGTAGTAGTTGTTGTATTCTGGTGGTTTGTGGTGTAGTAGTTGCTATAATCTCATGGATAATGATGTAGCAGTTTTTGCTAAAGCATACAGTCCATGATGGAATGAATTACAAGACCAATTCTTACTCTAAATGTTTGTGGATTATTTTTTTGTGAAGAGTGTTGTGTCTGGTAGCATTCTGAGAACTCAGGTATGTAAATTATTAATATTGCCTTGTTGTCCAGACTGTTGGTGAACCGGGGTCAAGTATGTACTATAATATTGCTAATTTATTAATATTGCTTTGTTGTCCAGACTGTTTGTGACCCGGGGTCAAGTATGTACTTTAATATTGCTAATTTGTCTAGTGTTTTGGTGAACTCGAGCCAGGTATGTAGATTAATATTGCTATAGTTTGTGCTGGGTTTTTTCATCAAACCTATAACCATGTGCCAAGTACAAGGTATGTACAATGTAGCTGATCACTATGGAATCTGGAGTTTCTCGGGCTACCGACTTTTAATTTGTTTTTGATAATATTCTCTACATTTTAAAGCACAAATATGAGATCTTATAAGATATTACAGTATGATCGATCAAATTGAAAAAAAGGTTAAGATTGTTTTTTAAATGTTCTAAAGTGTCATTAAAACCTCGCCTGAGGTAAAGGATGCAGATTGAAACTTTATACTGGAACTATTGGAACACAGTAAAGGATGCAGATTGAAACTTTATACTGGAACTATTGGAACACAGTCATAGACAGTCTGCATTCATTACAGGGGTGAGATGTCCTTGTTATTAATGGAAAAATGTAGCCGGTTTCCTCTCTAAGAGTATGTATGTCAAAATTACCAAATGTTTAACATCCAATAGCCGAGGGGCGAGACGTAGCCCAGTGGTAGAGCGTTCGCATGATGCGCGGTCAGTCTGGGATTGATCCCCTTCAGTGGGCCCATTGGGCTATTTCTCGTTCCAGCCAGTGCACTACGACTGGTATATCAAAGGCCATGGTTGGTGCTATCCTGTCTGTGGGATGATGCATATAAAAGATCCCTTGCTGCTAATGGAAAAATGTAGCAGGTTTCCTCTGATGACTATGAGTCAGAATTACCAAATGTTTAACATCCAATAGCTGATGATCAATAAATCAATTAATGTGGTCTAGTGGTGTTGTTATGCAAAACAATCAATCATAGATAGTCTGCATCAGTCTGTATTCATTACAGGAACGAGACGTCCTTGCTGTTAATGGAAAAAATGTAGCAGGTTTTCTCTCTAAGAGTATATATATGTCAAAATTACCAAATGTTTGACATCCAATAGCTCATGATTAATAAATCAATGTGCTCTAGTGGTGTTGTTAAACAAAACAAACAATCATAGACAGTCTGCATCAGTCTGCATTCATTACAGGGGCAAAACATATATATGTCAAAATTACCAAATGTTTGACCTCCAATAGCTGATGATTAATAAATCAGTGTGCTCTAGTGGTGTCATTAAACGAAAACAAACTTTCATTCATAACATATTTTATGGAAACCAGCATTAATAACACAATGCCTTTAAGGAATAGAAGACATTTTTGTCAAGTTTACTCAAAAGAGTTTGCAGCTACATGTATTTAACATTGTATGTTCTTCTTTTCTTTTCTTTTTTGACATTTTCCACTTTGCAAAGCTTTTGTTTGCTGTGGTTACTTCCTTTTTCTCTTCTGAATCTTGTATTTCGATTAATTGTGTCAGACGTGAATGGTTTTGCAGAAAAAGTTGATGACTATTGTTAGAAAATAGCACAGAGCTTCTTTCCTCATTATTTCTGAATTACTGGATGGCGTTTTAGACCTTTTGACATTATAACTACAGAACATAGCATTTAAATAATGTGTATAGTAATAGAAAAGCATGGTTTATGTGGGAGTTTTTTTTTTTTTAGTATCAGACAAACTACTATTACCGGTACTAAATTTCCAAGATTATTTTTTCAAAAATTGAAAGTGTGTGACAAATGTTTACAGATAAACGATGAATATGATGATGATAAAAAGCTTGTAACAAATGTGTACAGATCAACCATGAATATGATGATGAGATGATGATGATTATGGTGATGATATCATCATGATTATATAGCTTACTTTTGCGCTTATATCCAAGTACGGTTCAGGCTTGCTGTCCTGGACTCAAGTTAGCTGTCCTGGACTCAAGTTAGCTGTCCTGGACTCAAGTTAGCTGTCCTGGACTCAAGTTAGCTGTCCTGGACTCAAGTTAGCTGTCCTGGACTCAAGTTAGCTGTCCTGGACTCAAGTTAGCTGTCCTGGACTCAAGTTAGCTGTCCTGGACTCAAGTTAGCTGTCCTGGACTCAAGTTAGCTGTCCTGGACTCAAGTTAGCTGTCCTGGACTCAAGTTAACTGTCCCGGACAGGCGTTGCTAGTATACTGTTATTACCTACCTGAACAAGATATTACTATTAAAGGAAGGAAGGAAATATTTTATTTAACAACACACTCAACACATCTTTTTTACAGTTATATGGCGTTGGACATGGTTAAGGACCACACAGATAT
This sequence comes from Gigantopelta aegis, assembly GCF_016097555.1. NCBI lineage: Eukaryota > Metazoa > Mollusca > Gastropoda > Neomphalida > Peltospiridae > Gigantopelta > Gigantopelta aegis. Next base: position 16,032,613 of record NC_054699.1, on the reverse strand, counting down.
TGAGGGAGGAAACCCGCTGTCGCCACTTCATGGGCTACTCTTTTCAGTTAACAGCAAGCCATCTTTTTATATGCATCATTCCACAGACAGGATAGCACATACCACAGCCTTTGATATTCCAGTCGTGGTGCACTGGCTGGAACGGGAATGTATAATATATAGATGCATAATTTAACCTATATAGGACATTGATTTAGGATTTTTATTTTTTTTATTTCATTTTTAAATACTAAGTCTTTTTAGCAAATAACAATGAGTAATTTAATTAAGATTATATGTACATAAATGCTATTTTAATTTAGTGATTAAAAAAAAAAAGCCCACCAACAGGGGTTGATCCCACACTGACCGTGCATCAAGCGAGCACTTTACCACTAGGCTATGTCCCGTCCGAAGTAATCGGTACAAGTATTGTAGAAGGTGTGGATTCAATGAGCAGGTGCAGGAGGTGTATCACCTTCCTTTGGGAATCCTCTTACAGTGGGATCTAGCTTTGTCGGTAGAGCGGCTATTTCTCATTCCAGTCAGTGCATCACGACTGGTATATATCAAAGGCTGTGGTATATGTGCTGTCCTGTCTGTGGGATGGTGCGTATAAAAGATCCCTTGCTGCTAATGGAAAACTGTAGCAGGTTTCCTCTCTAAGACTATATGTCAGAATTACCAAATGTTTGACATCCGATAGCCGATGATAAATAAATCAATGTGCTCTAGTGGTGTCGTTAAACACAACAAACTGTTGTCAGTAGAGCATTCATCTGAGATTCTTTGGTCAAAGGATCAAACCCCCTCAGTGGACCCATTCTCTGATAGTGTTTTCTCCCAATATGCCATGATGTATGGTCGGTTTTGGGATCGATCCCCTTTGGTGGCCCTATTGGGATATTTCTCATTCCAGCCAGTGCACCACAACTGGTATATCCAAGGCCATGGTATGTGCTGTCCTGACAATGGAAAAGTGCAAATACCAAATCTCTTGCTTTTCTAATGAAAAAAATGTAGCAGGTTCTAAATGTTGGAATTACCAAATGTTTGACATCCAATAGTCGATGATTAATTAATCAAAGTACTCTAGTGGTGTCGTTAAACAAAACAAACTCCATAGCCTATAGTAGGTATCTTTTCTCATTCTCTGGACAGAGTATCACAATTACAATATGTTAATACATCTAACAGTTGTAGTTTTAAATGTTCTGGAGTGTCAGAAGACATTCCTTTCTTCCTCTCTTTATTCTCTATTTGTTGTGGTAATGTCATCATGCAATATTGGTATTCTGACTAGCATGTGTTCCTTATAACACCAGTGTACAGCTCTTGACATACATAGATACACCAGCCACAGCCAGTTCTGCAATATTACCCTATTACTGGAAACTTTCATCTGTTATTTTCAATGTTACCATGACAATGCTGCTGTTTCCAGTAACTTTTATGTATGGATGATTTAATTACACAGCCATCTCTACAGGTGAGCCGTAGAAAGAGGGGTCACAGGATTAATAAATATAGTCGTCAAGCGAGCAGATAAACATGCCAAGCAGTGATCAGGTTATCGCTGCTGTCTCGGTGGCCCAGTGGTTATAGCATCAGTTGGTCATATACTGAATATCAAAGAAATAAAGGAAACATTACCTCTTCTGTGCTGGGGTGTCGTTAAGCATTAATTTTTTCATTCTTTTCAAAGGAAACCAATATAATTGTTATCAAGCGAGCAGATAAATATGGCAAGCAGTGATCAGGTTATCTTGATATATCAGTGGCCCAGTGGTTATTGGTTCATATACTGAACACCAAAGAAACAACGGAAACATTACCTTTTCTGATACCCAATAGCTGTTGTGTTTTTCTGTGCTGGGGTGTCGTTAAACATTCATTCTTTGATTCTTTTCAAAGGAAACCAATATAATGGTTATCAAGCAAGCAGATAAACATGGCAAGCGGTGATCAGGTTATCTTGCTGTCTCAGTTGTTCAGTGCATAGTTATAGCATCAGGATTAAGGCTGGTGTATGCTTCGTTCATATACTGATCACAAAACAAAACACAAATATATAATGGTCATCAAGCAAGCAGATAAACATGGCAAGCAGTGATCAGGTTATCTTGCTGTCTCAGTTGTTCAGTGCATAGTTATAGCATCAGGATTAAGGCTGGTGTATGCTTCGTTCATATACTGATCACAAAACAAAGCACAAATATATAATGGTCATCAAGCGAGCAGATAAACATGGCAAGCAGTGATCAGGTTATCTTGCTGTCTCAGTTGTTCAGTGCATAGTTATAGCATCAGGATTAAGGCTGGTGTATGTTCATATACTGATCACAAAACAAAACACAAATATATAATGGTCATCAAGCGAGCAGATAAACATGGCAAGCAGTGATCAGGTGATCTCACTATCCCAGTGGTTCAGTCAGTGGTTATTATAGCATCAGGTATTGACACCAAGTGGCCCAGTGGTTATGGCATCAGGTTTAAACTTTGTTTTGTTTAACAACACCACTAGAGCACATTGATTTATAAATTATCCGCTATTGGATGTCATACATTTAGTAATTTTGATATATAATCTTAAAGACGAAACCTGCTAACTTTTTCCATTAGTAGTTAGGGATCTTATATGATCCCACAGACAGGATAGCACATACCACAGCATCAGGTTTAATGGCTGGATCACGTGACTGCTTGCGTGGCACTATTTCAGGATAGTGATGATCATCTCGGCTTGATTTCACTCATGGCGAAAACTGCGTGTGAAACTCATTATCTAACCCACAGAGACCAGTTTGACATGTTCAGACCATCATCCACCTGGGATTAGAGGGCGGGACATAGCTTAGTGGTACAGCGCTTGCCTGATGCACAATCGATCTAGGATCGATCCCCGTCAGTGGACCCATTGGGCTATTTCTCATTCCAGCCAGTGCTCCACAACTGGTGTAACCAAGTCCATAGTATGTACTATCCTGTCTGTGGGATGGTGCATATAAAAGATCCCTTGCTGCTAATCAAAAGGAATAGCCCATGAAGTGGCGACAGCAGGTTTCCTCTCTCAATATCTGTGTGGTCCTTAAAACCATGTGTCTGACACCATATAACCGTAAACAAAATGTGTTGAACGCATCATTAAATAAAACATTTCCTTCCTTCTTCCACTTGGGATTAGAGGATCTCTTGTAAGTTACATACATCGGCACTTCACTAATTCCACTACAGCCATCACCTCTTAACAGGACCCCTTAGATATAGGCCGGGAGGAAAAACCTAATTTTGTTGGTGACTAACCCATTATTTGGCTAAACCTCATATAGACATTAATGTAGGTTTATGAGATGGACAAGCATTGGTGAGATCAAACAATCGACTCACCTCGGAAACTTGCTGTTTAACCAATAACGAGATATCCATTAGTTATTGTAGATCTAAAATTGAATCATAATCTAGCAAAGTAGACCTGTCTTCTCCCATGAGTAGAAGCTGAAGTGCAAATGTCTGGCTGGCTGGCCACTGGGTTGGAGTACTATAGCAAAAGCAGGAAGTTTATAGGCCTGCTGGTATCTCACCATTATTGTAGCAATGTGTTTACTTAGCTGAACATACAGACATTAGCCTCTATAGCAATTAAACCAAAAAAAAAAAAACCCAAAAATCTCAGTGTTTAACTTTCTACCTTGAAAGAAGAGAATGGTCCCTATGACATCATTATATTTCAAAAAAAAAAAAAATTCCAGTGGACAGATGGGCTAATGGATAGAAGAACTAATGGTTGGTTGGATAAATAGACTATTTATGGGTCAGAATGGATAGACCTTGAACATATGAAGTATTGGTTAGATGAAAAAATTAAAAGTTTAAACATACGGACATCCAAACTAAATGGTTGGACAGGTGAACTTATGGATGGATGGATGGACTAATGATTGGAGAGATGGATTAATGGTTGGCTGGATAGATGTACTGAGAGTTGGTTGAGTGGATAGATGGACTATTGTTGTCTGGCTGGACAAACTAATGGATGGACAGATGGACTAATATTGGTTGGATGGATGAACTAATGTTGGTTAGATGGATGGACAGATGATCTAATATTCGTTGGATAGATAGGCTAATAATTGGACAGTTGGACTAATAGTTGGACAGATGAACTAAATGGGGTTGATTGGATATATGGACTAATGTTGGTTGGATGGATAGATAGACTAACGGTTAGTTGCGTGGATGGATGAATGGATGGATGGATGGACTAACAGATGGACTAATGGTTGAATGGATTAATGTTGGTTGCATGGATGGACTAATGTTGGTTTGACAGATGGACTAATGTTGGTTGGGTAGACAGAAAAAGCTAACTGTTGAATGTATATGAACAAAGGTGAAACATTCAGATGAACAGAAAAGTGAACAGTAGGAGAAAGAACTGTTCAACACATTGAACATTATTATGATTATGATTATTCTAGAATACGTACATGTGTAACTGCTTTGAAATAGTTCTTGTTAAGTATCTAGATTGTGTAAATACAATGTACAAATTATCAGGACTTGAAATTATTTACAATGAATTAATCAACAGTTAAAATGCAAACCAACTTTTTTAAAATTAAATAACTAATAAACTGTGTGTACATGTATATTAAACTTTTGATTGATAATGTTTAAAAAAAAAATGAGAAAAAAAATAGGAAGGAATAAAAAAGGTGCACTGTGGACAAACGTTTATTTTTACTAGCAGACGGCATTTAATCTGTTGTGACCAGCCTGTCTCAGACTTGCAGATTACCACGCTCAGTGTTGGCAGACGGTGGGTGTTGACTCTGTGACATGGAATTCCAGCTAGACTCCAGTACTTCCCTGATAGCGATTGTATGTCGGGGGAAATGGGTGGGAACCTCCCAAACTGTTTACACCCTGTCTATTAATTGTTTATAATTATTCTTCATCTCTGGTCCTTGCAGACACTGCTGCCTGTTTCAGCTGTTTCTAGTGTAGCACATTTTCAATAATAACTTGGCTCCAGATTTAGGTGTGGAAGGTTTGTGGAGATATGCATGGAACTGCTAATGTGCAGGAATCTTCTCTCCTTTTTTTCATGGTTCTGTTGATGAAGTTTTTGAAAATGGCTATTGCAGCTTTATTGTAATGGTTCTTGGCAGTGCTTTCTCTTGGTACCGGTTAGTTTGGGAGGTGTGTTTTTTTGTCTTGTGCCGTTATTGTTATTGAGTGCAATGGAAGTCGTCAGTTCATTTCTCAGTTAAGGATAGTTGAAGTTAATCAAAATTGAATGGTGGTTGCAATATTCATTTGTCGTCTTGAATGTCTCAGTTTCGTGTGGATTGTGCTTTCAGGAACAAACATCAATCCAGTGAAAATGTTTGGGTTTTTTTTTTTTTTTTTCATACCTTTGTTCATTCATCAGAGGAGCAGGACATATTATTAACAGTATTCTATGTGTTTTGAGCTATCTCACAGCATCTGTGACCAAACTGATAACTGAAGTCGTTAAAAGAAAGTAAATTAGTCTCTAAAAGAAAAGGAAATTTAATTATGAATTCTTTAAAAGAAAGGAAATTTAATAGTAAATTCTTGAAAAAAAGAAGAGGAAATTTAACACTGAATTCTTTAAAAGAAAAGGAAAATTATCAATAAAGATTATAAAAGAAAATGAAATTTAATGATGAAGTCTTTAAAAGAAAAGGAAATTTATCAGTCTTTTTAAGAAAAATATATTTAACAATAAAGTCTTTAAAAAAAGGGACATTTAATGCTGAAGTAATTAAAAGAAAAGGAAATTTAAAAGCACTGTATCATTTTAATTCGGAATGTCTCTTTAGATAATACTGATACATATTTTAATTCGGAATGTATCTATAAATAGTACTGTTACATAACCTGACATTTCCTTACAGACGAAACTTGAATAAACCAGGTTGTAATTGATAATTGGTTGATTCTCTCCTAACACTGTTAAAGCCAATCAGATTAATGTGCCATGCTCTGTAAAGCACCTAATTTTATTACCATGTCATCTCATCGTGGGTCTCAATTCCAATGGGCTGACTTAGCAGGTGATGTTGTATTTTGCTTGGATCATATTCTGTTTTAGCTTTGTATCTGGTTTTTCAGCATTTTAGGTTTTTTGCAACATGTGTAAACTTCTGAAGGGATCTGAAAGGCTTAATTTCAACTGAAACACCTTATTTGATTATAGGATATTGGAAATAAGAAGCGTGTCTGTTTTACAAACTTGTAAAGATTGCAGAACAAAAACTGATTTAAAAAAAAAAAAAAAATTATGTTGGATAGAAAATGCAGTTGTTCAATGTGTTTTACAAAATTGTATTGACTGGAAGATAAACAACAATCTGACTTTGATAGAAAGTATAGTTGTTTATTGAATTTTACAAACTTGCAAAGACTGGAGAAAAAGGCAGACTTTTATATTGGAAACAACATACAGTGGTTCACTGTATTTTAGAAAATTGAATAGACTTGATGGGGGAAAAAATGAATCTGAAATAAAACTTACTTGTTCATTGAGTTTTGCAAACTTGCAAAGACTGGAGGGAAATGTAGAATTGTGTATTGGAAAGAAAGTGCATTTCAATCAGGTTGACAAACTTGTATAGAGTGAAAATAAATTCAGAATTTAGTTTTGGAATAAACTAAAAACATTGTTGTTCATTTAGTTGTACGAACATGTAAAAATTGGAAGAAATATTGGAATTTTGTGTTGAGGGGAAAAATGCATTGTTGTTTGTTTTAGATTTACAAACTTATAAAGATTGCAAGAAAAAACATTCTGACTTTTGTTTATACTGGAAATAAAGCACAAGTGGTGGTTGAATGATTTTTTAAAAACATTTGAAGATTGCGTGAAAACTATTAAAACTTTTATATTGGAAGTGGGTTCTCTTTGACACCCATGGCTGATGTATTCTTTGTGGTGGGGTGTCACTAAACATTCATTCTTTGGAAAGTGGAGCAGTTGTTTAGAAGAGTTGAGTTTAGGGATATACGTTCACAGAAGCTAAATCTGCAAACAGCAAAAAACTGAATTCAATTTGGAAACGCCATGAATAAAATTCAGAAACTGTGCAAGAAGGTGTTTCTTCTCGTCAAGCTGCCGTGGAAGAAGAAATCCAAGAAGAAGGTGAGGCCATTGTTGTTGTAGTTGTTGTTGTTGTTTATCTTGTTAAAGTTAAAGTTTGTTTTGTTTAATGACACCACTAGAGCACATTGATTTATTAATCATCGGCTATTGGATGTCAAACATTTGGTCATTTTGACACAGTCATAGAGAGGAAACCTGCTACTTTTTTCCATTAGTAGCAAGTGATCTTTTATATGCACCATCCAACAAACACCGGCCTTGGTGGCGTCGTGGCAGGCCATCAGTCTACAGGCTGGTAGGTACTGGGTTTGGATCCCAGTCGAGGCATGGGATTTTTAATCGAGATACCGACTCCAAATCCTGAGTGAGTGTTCCGCAAGGCTCAATGGGTAGGTGTAAACCACTTGCACCGACCAGTGATCCATAACCGGTTCAACAAAGGCCATGGTTTGTGCTATCCTGCCTGTGGGAAGCGCAAATAAAAGATCCCTTGCTGCCTGTCGTAAAAAGAGTAGCTTATGTGGGGACAGCGGGTTTCCTCTAAAAACAGTGTCAGAATGACCATATGTTTGACGTCCAATAGCCGATGATAAGATAAAAAATCAATGTGCTCTAGCGGCGTCGTTAAATAAAACAAACTTTACTTTTTTTTCAATCCAACAAACAGGATAGCACATGCCATTCACACAAGTTTTTTTTTTATGTAAAGCCTCCTTCAAGTTTATCGGATACATCTGCCATCAAACTGCATTGGGGGTTTTTCCCATCCCCACCAGTACCCACAACTGGTATATCAAAGTCCACTGTATGTGTTGACCTGTCTGTTGGAAATTATCAAATGTTTTACATCTAACAGTTGAATTCAATTTGAAGGCAAATGTATGAGAATACCTTTAAGTGTATTTTAATATCTAAGCACTAGAATAGATCATCACTTGTTTTAAATTCTACCTATGATACAACATTCTTCTCCCCCCTCCCACACACATACCTTTTGATGTTAGTTATAATGTAGGTCACATTCAACAATAGTTTCAGTGAAATTAACACTTTGTGATAGCACATCACTATAGAATTCGCACAGATTATTTCATTTAAGCTTATTTTCATATTTATAGCCAATTAAGGTTCAAGCACGTTGTCCTGGGCACACACACCTCAGCTATCTGGACTGTATGTCTTGGACAGTGGGTTAGTTGTTAGTTGGTTAGTGATAGAGAAGAGGGTGTAGTGGTTAATGAATCGTTAAAGGCATATTGTCACAGACCACTGACCTATTTAATGGCCTAACAAAGAATTACCTGAACAAAGATTTATTTGATTTCCTTCTAAATGTACTTCATTTAGACTTCTGACCGGCCTCGGTGGCGTCATGGTTAGGCCATCGGTCTACAGGCTGGTAGGTACTGGGTTTCGGATCCCAGTCGAGGCATGGGATTTTTAATCCAGATACCGACTCCAAATCCTGAGTGAGTGCTCCGCATGGCTCAATGGGTAGGTATAAACCACTTGCACCGACCAGTGCTCCATAACTGGTTCAACAAAGGCCATGGTTTGTGCTATCCTGCCTGTGGGAAGTGCAAATAAAAGATCCCTTGCTGCTAATCGGAAGAGTAGCCCATGTAGTGGCGACAGCGGGTTTCCTCTCAAAATCTGTGTGGTCCTTAACCATATATCTGACACCATATAACCGTAAATAAAATGTGTTGAGTGCGTCGTTAAATAAAACATTTCTTTCTTTTATTCAGACTTCTATGTAACCACCATACTCCACATATTAATGATATTTTGTGAAAATAATTGGATTATGGCAATGGTCCATAATTCAAAAACTAAATTTGCCAAGAGGAATGACATGGATTTCACTCCATCATGGTTCAATTAAAATGATGCGATAGCTAGATTTGGGTTTTAAAAATTAAAGTAATTTTCATTTGTTATCTATTTTTAGAGAAATACGGTCCTTAACTTTTAGACTACTGGATTAATTTTTAACAAAAACCATGTAGAGTGGGTACAAGTTTATAATTTTTACTCACATATATTCACTTAAATGTTTCATAAATACATGAAATAAAGTTCATATATGAATCGGTAAGTATTATTTTCGTGTCTTTTTTTATTATTTTAGATCGGCTAATGGTGATTAAAATTAGGCAAAAAAATCAAAAAAGTTGCGTTTACTTACGGGCATTTGTGGCCAGCTGTCCAGTATTTATGTCCATTATTCCCGATAACAGTGGTTTTCTGACCAGAATTTTTTTTTAAAACTCGAACTACGATTCATATTGCAATATTTGGTAATTTTCGTTGTTGGTAAAACGATCAAATTTATTATCAAATTAGCTGTTACAATCAGCTATCGATCCCTGAACATTACCGCGACGTGCCGCCATTGTCGTCAAGCGAAAATACTTGCCGAAAACCACTTTTTGAACTCAAAATTTCAAGGTATTTTCAACTGAAAAAATCAAAACAAAAACCACCATTTTGAAAAAAAATCTTTTTTCTATAATTATATTTCCGTTTCCGGTGAGTGTCGTGTGCAAAACGGCGGGAAATATGAATTGGGTAATGCACTGTATACAGTGTACAGTATATTGACTGACGTGACATCGGGCGAGATATCTCGCCTGCAGTAGTCAGAAGGTTAAATCTGTAACAGTATGTCTTTAAAACTTGCTCTAGTTTGGAGCCGGTACCGTTCTGCAAACCCAGTACCTTGTGTCCGATGGCTTATCCACTACGCCAGCAGTTGCTTGTACTGAGTATGGTGCACCTTGACCTATGACCTGAATGTGCGTCATTTAGTACAAGGCAACCAGCGTGAAACATAACATGGTATACATAACACTGTTACCCATTGACTTACTGGTTAACTGAGTGCAGTCAGAGCTGTAATATTTTCTTTTGGGTTATTCTAAAAATATTTCTGGCAATTTTACTCATTTCTTCATTAAATATTTTGAAACATATACACACACACACTGGCATAGGAAGTGGGGGGCAGCATGGAGGGCATGTGCCCCCCACTTTTCAGATATTTTGCTTTTTATTTGCTTTATAATAGTGTAAAAGTGTCTAAATATGAAAGTGTATTTTGGCACCTTCCTACGCATATATTTTTTTTTTTTTTTTTAATTATTATTATTATTTTTAATTTATGTATTTATTTTTATTGTTTATCTGAAGATTTACATTAAATGTGTGTATAAGCATGAAAATCACATATATATCAGACAACATAAACTTATGAATTCAAGGTTCATTAATTCTTTATTTTCAATAATTGGAGGACATTCTCTTTAATATAATTCTTTCTACACTTCTAGTTTTGTTGGTAATATGGAGTTACCTCCCCTTAACTATATTTGTGGAGAATTAATGCTGCATGAAATTAGGAAATTTTGTTTTATCTTCTACATGAAAAGATGTAATTTGGTACACTCATGTTTATCAATAATGCACGGACAGAATAATTCTACAGAAATACATTTTCTCACAAAAATGGCTGATTAAGCCAGTTTTACAGCTGGACTTTTTATGGATTATCCCATAAATTATTTGTGGTTACTTATTTCGTTTGCTATCATGAAAACTGGTTATGCTTGGTTTAAGCAGTATTTATTGTCGTTCAAAGAATTAGTGGTCTGGGGATTGGTCACCAGGCATTAGTTGATATTAAGGCGTCTCCATGGTTATCCTTTGACATCTATAACCATAACATAAAATATTGTTGTTTCCAGTTACCTGACCAACCCTATCTTAATGTTAACCTGCCCACTCAAATCCCTTTTAAAAAAAAAAAAATTCTAGGAAAATGGTACAAAATTATTACTTTGGTGTTGTGGTCACTATTTTTTTTTTCTTTCTTTGGCATTATTGCATTTGTTGCCTGAGGTGCTCGTGTCATAGGATCAAATCACCTCAATGGACCAATTTTTTTATTGTTCTCAAGGCTCAATGGGTAGGTGTAAACCACTTGCACCGACCAGTGATCCATAACTGGTTCAATAAAGGCCATGGTTTGTGCTATCGTGCCTGTGGGAAACGCAAATAAAAGATCCCTTGCTGCTAATTGGAAAGAGTAGCCCATGTAGTGGCGACAGCGTGTTTCCTCTCAACATCTGTGTGGTCCTTAACCATATGTCTGATGCCATATAACTGTAAATAAAATGTGTTGAATGCGTCGTTAAATAAAACATTTCCTTCTTTTCTTTTCTAAGACTGTGTATCAGAATTACCCAATGTTACCAACAGATGATGATTAATAAATCAATGTGATCTAGTGGTGTCGTTAAACAAAATAAACTTTAACATCATTGCCTGTGTTTTTTTAACAGTTTTTATGCACCCGTCTATGATGGGTCGTATTATGGTATTGTCTTGTCCGTCTGTCCGTCCATCCGTAAATCCATCCATCCATACATCCGTCTGTTAACTTGTTCTTGTCCGGACCAAATCTTGGATACAGATTGCTACAGGACCATCAAACCTGACATGTAGGAACAAGTTGGGATGGCGGTGTGTCAAGTACTATTACTAGTTCACTGTGACATACTTTTCAAGGTCTATTGCATGTAACAGTAAATCCTTGTCCGGATCATATTTTGCATACAGATGCATACAGGACCATCAAACCTCACGTATGTGCTGTTTTGTCTCTGGGAAAGTGCATATAAAAGATTCCATGCGCTAGAATTTTCAACCGATTTACATACATTATCCATTACCTTCCCTCTCTATTTTTACCCTCTTCCCTCCATCCATCTCACTTTTTCTCTTTCTTTCATTATTTCTTCCTCTCTCTCACACTCTCTTTCTCTCCCCCTCTCATTCTCCTCTCCCTCTCTTACTGTTTTATCCCCCTTTTACCCTCCCTCATCTCTCTCTCTCTCTCTTTTTCTCTCTCTTTACATCTCTCTCTCTCTTTGTCTCTCTGTCTGTCTGTCTGTCTGTCTGTCTGTCTGTCTCTCTCTCTCTCTCTCTCTCTCTCTCTCTCTCTCTCTCTCTCTCTCTCTATCTCTCTCTCTCTCTTTCTCTTTTAACCCATCCCACCTCAGGTAAACACTGCCACTGAACTACATCCTGCTGGGAAACTGGATAAACTGTTACACAATGTGGCGTAAAATTGGCCAGTTTACACACACCATTCATCCACAGATGTGTATGTTTGTCATTCTGCCCTTACATCCAACGGGTCTGCTGTTATGTGTGTAAATATAATAAAACACTTAAAATATTTACATCTGTTCACAGGCAATAAGAATCAGATACCTTTTGGCCTTGTGCTGTATATGTGATGAACCAGTCTGAACAGCTGTTTTGCATGTCTAACATTCTTGAATCACTGGCACATAAATTGAAGTGTTTTTTGCAGGTTCGGCAGATATTTGTTTTTACATGTAAAACGTTCAGGGATCACATTCTTTGCCTAGTTGATTGGCAAGCTCGTTGCTAACTCTGCCTTCTTGCCAAGTGTCTTATTTATAAAACCATTCTAGTAACAGCAAACACTTTGCTACAGTATAACATAAAAATATTGTTTGAATTAAGCTGGGTTTAGATTGATGGGGACAGGCTCACTACACTGTATAATCAAATGACAGAAACAAATTAATTTAGAATGTTCCAGACAGCCTTAAAAAGCATCTGTTTATGATCCAAAACTTATCAGGAGCCTAATACTCAAAGCTCTCTTAAGCTCGCTTAAGCGACATCATATCATCCTTGCAAATATTTTTTGCATTGCACTGCAAAGTTGCAAAAGTTTAGTGAATTAGGACTCAGCTCTTAAAAAGACTGTTCTGACTTTGTTGATATTGGCAGGGCAGGATGTAGCCCAGTGGTAAAGCACTCGCTTGATGTGTGGTCAGTCTTGGATCGATCTCTGTTGGTGGGCCCACTGGGCTATTTCTCGTTCCAGCCAGTGTTCCATAACTAGTATATCAAATGACGCACTCAACACATTTTATTTACGGTTATATGGTGTCAAACATATCGTTAAGAACCAGACAGATATTGAGAGAGGAAACCCGCTGTCGCCCACTTGATGGGTTACTCTTTTCCGATTAGCAGCAAGGGATCTTTTATATGCACCATCCCACAGACAGGATAACACATACCACAGCCTTTGATATACCAGTCGTGGTGCACTGGCTGGAGCGAGAAATAGCCCAATGGGCCCACTGACGGGGATCGATCCTAGACCAAACGTGCATTAATCGAGTGCTTTACCACTGGGCTACGTACCGCTCTTTTTTAATGACTAACATTACATACTAAATATAATCTCTTGTTTAGAATATCAGTGTATAAATTCAATGTGTTTCTGGTCGTACTAATGTTTGTATTGAAGCCCAAACTGGATTTGGTCTATCAATAATTTTGTATATACGAAAAAAATATCTATTAGGAAATTAAGTATAAACACTGTGATCAGAAGCCAGGCACCTAGCTTGGGTTTTTCAGGTGGTATGTAGACTTTTTCAGTGATAGAATAAAACGCTATTGGCTGTGCCCCCCCCCCCCAATACACATATTTACATCATATATTTTAATAATAAAATAAAAAAAATTGTAATCTCAGGTGGTACGCAATTGCGTACCTGCGTATATAGAAGCTAGGCCCCTGCAAAAACACATTTAATATACAGCAATGGATATTTTATTTAAAAAAGTATTTAATTTGTAATTTTAGTTATTTAAAATGTATCAGTTAGTCAGCACCATCCTAACAATGACGGCAAATTCAGGACAGTCCCTTTAGACTGTCTTATGCAGCATCACATCATCAGCCATGTAAGTCTGTTGGCGTTGTATTAGGAGATCACAAATCTGTGAGAGTTTAGTGAATTAAGCTGCAACTCCTTCAATACGTTTTGTTTACTTGACTCCTTTAATAATTTGTTACTTGACTCATTTAGTTTAGTACTTTGTTACTTGACTCATTTAGTACTTTCTTATATGACTCATTTAGTACCTTGTTACTTGACTCCAGTACTTTGTTGCTTGACTCCAGTATGTTGTCACTTGACTCATTTAGTACTTTGTTACTTGACTCATTTAGTACTTTGTTACTTGACTCATTTAGTACTTTGTTACTTGACTCCAGTACTTTGTTACTTGACTCATTTAGTACTTTGTCACTTGAGTCATTTAGTACTTTGTCACTTGATTCCAGTACTTTGTTACTTGACTCATTTAGTACTTTCTTACTAAACTCATTTAGTACCTTGTTACTTGACTTCAGTACTTTGTTACTCGACTTCAGTATTTTGTTACTTAACTCATTTAGTACTTTGTTACTTGACTCATTTAGTACTTTGTTACTTGACTCATTTAGTACTTTGTTACTTAACTCATTTAGTACTTTGTTACTTGACTCATTTAGTACTTTGTTACTTGACTCATTTAGTACTTTGTTACTCAACTCATTTAGTACCTTGTTACTTGACTCATTTAGTACTTTGTTACTCAACTCATTTAGTACTTTGTTACTTGACTCATTTAGTACTTTGTTACTTGACTCCTTCAGTACTTTGTTACTCGACTCATTTAGTACTTTGTGACTTGACTCCTTTAATAGCTTTAGTAGTGTCGTTAAACAAAACAAACTTTTTTTTTGCTTAGCCAGTATCAAATTTTGTTTATATTTATGGTTCTCCAGTCTTCCTTGGGTCTGATGGAATGCGGGTTCATGCAGATATTGGACAGTGCAACCTACTAAACCAGCTTGTGTATTCACCGCTGAGGCATCACTGAGCCCAACCTCCAACATAACATGATCTCCTGCAATACTTCTGGCAGCATCTCCAGTTTGTTGACTTTTTAACGGGATATTCTTTTTTATGGCTAGAACCTCTCACACTTCCATAACTCTGGTTCCAAAATAAAAACAAAATTTGCGAAAAGCTTGAATGAAGGTATTAGTTTTATTTTACACACGTTTGCCATGTTGCTACATGTGCTAAATGATATTCCAGTTACGCCATATGTTAACTTGCATTTCTGACCAAAAAAAAAAAAAAAAAAAAAAAAACAAGAAAGAAAAAAGAAAAGTGAAGTAGAACTCTTTACTTCAGTGAGGTACGTTAATAAGGATGGGACATCCCATGCTGAGATAACTCTAACATTAAAACCCACTAACCAATTATCGGTATTTGTATGTAATTATGTAACCGGCATCTTTGTGCAAGAACTGTATCAGAAGCTGTGTGAAAAAAACCCCACCAACGTATACCCATGATTCACATGTCGTACTCGTCTATCACTTTCACCAGATTGACGAATGGTTGTTACGAGCGTCAAGGTGCATGTGTGAGGAAAGAATGTACAGAGGTACACCTGCCTGCAGCTTATCACAGAAGTGCATTCCACAAAGACCAACAACACATTCACCTACAAACAGGCTCGCCAATTTGTCTTGGCAGAGAATGGAAAAGTTTAGTTTTTCCTACAGCTAAAACGTTATCACTTGAAAATACTGTTTTGTTTCTCTGACAGAAGAGCTTGTTGTCCTGATGACCAGTGCTAGGATGATTAAGTCGGTAATGTGGATTGTGGGTATGGAGCAGTTCCTGTTGTGATGAGCGTGTGGTTAAGTTGGAGAAGTTTATGACTTAGTGCTGTATAGGCAGAATATTTGTTATCTAAAAGTTTGCAGTACCTTTGAGCACTTAAAGAGTAAACAAGACTTGTGACTTGTGGAGTATGGATGTGTGTTCTTTGTTTCAGTTAATTTTTTTAGTTTAACAATCATTTTACAAATTTAATGATAATTATCTCGGCTTCAACTTCATTATCAATACCGAGTACTACTAAAAACATATTTCGAGGAAATATTACTTTTTTCTAAAATTGTTTTTTGAAATTATATTGAAGTGTTACTTTACATTTCCATTGATCTGTGACCAGGGATTTGGATCATCGAGGCCTTAGAATTCCATGAATTTGCCAATAAAACGTTTGCTGAAGTACATTTTTCATGTGCCAAAAATCTGAGCAAATATATTAACAAGACTGCATAACCAATTTTATGCCAGTTCTGAAAGTGGAAACCATATTTTTATTTTATTATTAAAAAAATTAGTCAAAGGAAAAACACTTTAAAAAATATTTTCCTGTCATATTTTGAACAACGTGTGTCTGGAATTATTCTAAACAAATCTGCTTTTCCTGGAGTTGTTTATATTAATAATTTATAGGAAAAACATCGGTTAAAGAAGTATATTTTCCATTGATGACTTTACTCATTTTATTTTAAACAATTGTGTTTGGAAATATTCTGGTCAGAACTGTCGTACATTGTGTTACCAATTCTCTGTAGGTTTAATTTTTCTACAACAATTTGTGAAAAAAGAAAGAAAAAAGTTTTATTTCTACCGACAATGACAGAATTAAGACATGTAATATTTACGAGATGATTATGACAGCCCTGTTGAAGACCATGTGGTTCAGTTGGAGTTACCATGGATGCAGCCATTTCTAACATTCTTTATCACAACATCTATACTGTACTCTGGTTCATGGGGCCCGGATTCAAGGTAGGTAACTCTGGTTGTAGTTAGGGATAACTCTATTGTGTTTTCCCATATATGGACATTACTGTTGGTTTTACTTTTGCAAATCGAGATTTACTGGTGATGCAAGGTGGAGGTTGTAAAATGGATAATATTGCACTGTAATTATTTATTATAACTTGAAAGATCTGAAAGGTGATAATTATAAAGTACAAATGTATTGTACACCATACACTGCTGATACAAATGAAGAATACTAAATTGGCTTTTGAATATAAAAATTTGAAATGACATATGTGTATAATTATTTTTTGAAGGGGAAATTAAAATGCAACCATGCAGAAATTTCATTGTAGAGCAGGACGTGTAATTAAGTTGGAAGTATTAATTAAACCAAAAAAATTCTATAACAGCAGATCTTTTACATACATTTACATATACAAATAACTCTGGATAGCACATATAATATAGCAGTCATAAAAAAAGTTAAGGTTAAAATGGAAAATAATAACTCAGTAATTCGATTTTCTGACCTGTAAATCTTAAGCTCCCACCTATAGAGTGAGTTTAAATGTAAAAAGTTAAAAAGTTAATGTTTGTTTTGTGTAACGACACCACTAGAGCACATTGATTTATTAATTATCAGCTATTGGATGTCAAACAGTTGGTAATTTTGACTTATAGTCTTAGAGAAGAATTCTGCTAAACATTGTTCTGTTAGTAGCAAGCGATCTTTTATATGCACCATTCTACAGACAGGATAACTCATACCATGGGCTTTGATATACCAGTTGTGGTGCACTATTAAATGTTTGACATCCAATAGTCAATGATTAATAAATTAATGTGCTCTCGAGATGTCATTAAACAAACACAAACTTTAACTTTAACTTTTAACTGGCTAGAATAAAAAATAGTCCAATAAGTCCACTGATGGGGATCGATCCTAGCCCGACTGCGCATCAAGCGAGGGCTTTACCACTGGAATTATAAAACTTAAGTGGAGCAAAATTATTACATGAGGAGAAAAAATGCAGCACACTCAGCAGGTAAAAATTAATAATGATGCCTCTCTCCGCATGAGATAAATTCAAAAACAGCTCCGAGCTACAATTACATTCCTCGCCTTGAGTGAAAGTAGCCAGTGTGATGATTACAGGTGCTGGCACGATTCCCATCTCTGTTTGATACACTTATCAACTTCATTATCAGAGACGCTGGATGTTTGCAGGTGTAAATGTATTTAAAATGGTTTTTATAGCGCCTAACCTAGTATCATGCTAACAGTCCTACAGTGAAGACTGGCTTAAACAGACTCTTAATAGTAATAGAACTGGGCCCAGGTTATCGAAGCTATCTTAGCCCTACGATATCGTAAAATGTCTTAGCTATCAGATGCGCCACAGCTTATGATAATTTTATGATAACATAGTGCGAAGATAACTTCGAAAATCTCTCTTTCTCTTTGAACTTAAAGTTTCAAGCATGCTGTCCTGGGCACACACCTCAGCTATCTGGGCTATCTATTGAGGACAGTGGGTTAGTTGTTAGTGGTTAGTGAGAGAGAAGAGGGTGTAGTTGTCTTACACCTACCCACTGAGTCATTAAAACTTGCTCTTGGTGGGAGCCAGTACTGGACTGCGAGTCCTGTACCTAAAAGCTTTATGTCCGATGGCTAACCATGACACCATGCACCGAGGCCGGTAGCGCTATGATATCGTAAAATATTTCTGTCGGAAAATTCATATAAAAGATCCTTTTCTGCTAATAGCAAAATGTAGCAGGTTTCCTCAAAAACTGTGTCAGAACTATAAAATGTTTGACCTTCATTAGCCATTGATTAATACATAAATGTGTTCTATAGTGGTGTCGTTAAACAAAACAAAACTTTGGATGATATTGCAGAATGGTTACCGTACATAACTTGAAGGGACATTCCTGAGTTTGCTGCATTGTAAGATGTTTCCCACTAATAAACTAGTTCTACGATTAAACTTACATAGTAAATATATTTTCTTGTTTACAATATCAGTGTCTGTATATTCAATATGTTTCTGGTCGTCTTAATATTTGTAAGAAGCCCAAACTGGATTTTGTCTTCAAATAATTTCGTACGTACAAAAAAAAACTATTTTAGGAAATAAAATGAAATTTAACCTAGTACAAATATTAGAACGATCAGATACACGTTTAATATACAGCCACCAATATTGTATGCAGAAAAAAATGTAATTACAATCGCTAAAAAGTCTCTATTAGTCGATAACATCTTAAAAATTGCAGCAAACTCAGGAATGTCCCTTTAACAATAAAGGTCAACAACAGCTTGATGTATGTAATTACCGTGGCTATGTGGAATGTGAACCCAATACTATACATCTGATGGATTAACTACTATGCTTCCAAGACATAACTGTACAGCGTATTAAAGTTAAAGTTTGTTTTGTTTAATGACACCACTAGAGCACATTAATTAATTAGTCATCAGCTGTTGGATGTCAAACATTTGGTAATAGTCTTGGAGAAGAAAGCTACTACATTTTACCCAATCTAATTAAAATTAGCTCCACTATTACATGTGGATCTAACACCAGCCAGTTGGAGCTCATGTCCACCAATCAAAACCTTACTTGCAGAATCCTGCCAGTGATTTAAAAATAATTTGAAAACATTCCGAATTATCCTGAGGGTATATGACATGTTTCGTGTGAATTACGAATGCCTTAAAACATGTTTTATTTTATAAAATAAATAATTTTTAATGTAAAACTGAAGACTGATTTAGTTGTTTTTTTTATAAATAAATAAATAATTTTTAATGTAAAATTGAAGACTGATAACCCACCCTGTACGTATTGGTATGGTTCGCTGTACTGCAGCCACTAAAATAGACTCGCCCGATATTTTTAGAATTTGTATGCTCCCAAATAACGTTATAAAAGGCAAAGTGTGATTGGTCAATATTTAAATTATTATTTACAGACGAAATGTTACCTGGACATTGGGGACTACGCAGTGTTGTTAGTTTTAAATCACAGGCAGGATTCTGCAAGTAAGGTTTTGATTGGTGGACATGAGCTCCAACTGGCTGGTGTTAGATCCACATGTAATAGTGGAGCTAATTTTAATTAGATTGGTGGACATGAGCTCCAACTGGCTGGTGTTAGATCCACATGTAACAGTGGAGCTAATTTTAATTAGATTGGTGGACATGAGCTCCAACTGGCTGGTGTTAGATCCACATGTAACAGTGGAGCTAATTTTAATTAGATTGGTGGACATGAGCTCCAACTGGCTGGTGTTAGATCCACATGTAACAGTGGAGCTAATTTTAATTAGATTGGTGGACATGAGCTCCAACTGGCTGGTGTTAGATCCACATGTAACAGTGGAACTAATTTTAATTAGATTGGTGGACATGAGCTCCAACTGGCTGGTGTTAGATCCACATGTAACAGTGGAGCTAATTTTAATTAGATTGGTGGACATGAGCTCCAACTGGCTGGTGTTAGATCCACATGTAATAGTGGAGCTAATTTTAATTAGATTGGTGGACATGAGCTCCAACTGGCTGGTGTTAGATCCACATGTAACAGTGGAGCTAATTTTAATTAGATTGGTGGACATGAGCTCCAACTGGCTGGTGTTAGATCCACATGTAATAGTGGAGCTAATTTTAATTAGACTGTACATTTTACCATTAGTAGCTGGGGATCTTTTATTTACACCATCCCACAGACAGGATAGCACATTTCTAGCTCCTGCCAGTGCACCATGACAGGTATATCAAAGGCCGTCGTATGTGTTATCCTGTCTGTGGGATGGTACATATAAAAGATCCCTTGCTGCTAATCGAAAAGAGTAGCCAATGAAGTAGTGACAGTGGGTTTCCTTTCTCAATATCTGTGTGGTCCTTAATAATATGTCTGATGCCATATAACTGTAAATATAATGTGTTGAGAGTGTTGTTAAATAAACCATTTCCTTCCTTCTTGTTTATTGGAGTTGTCTCCCTTCCATCCCTTAATATTAAATGTCAAGTACCAAATGGACCCACTAACAGGGATTGATCCTGGACTGCACATCAGACAAAAATGCTTTACCACTAGGTCTCTGCTACCATTCAACACTTCAGTTAAGTTTTCTGTGATCTTGTTGATTGGAGTTGTCTCCCTTCCATCCCTCAACATTAAATTTCAAGTACCAAAAGAACCCACCAATGTGGATCGTTCCAAGACTGCGTACCATACAAATGCTTTACCACTGGGTCTTTGTATTACTAATAAGAGCATCATTTTATTTCTTATTTTCGTGCTTATATCCAATTATGGTTCAAGCACATGCTGTCCTGGGCACACACCTCAACTATCTCTGCTGTGTGTCCAGAACACTTGGTTAGTTGTTAGTGGTCAGTGCGAAAGAAGAGGATGTAGTGGTCTTACACCTATCCATTGAGTCCTTAAAACTCACTCTGGATAGGAGCCGGTACCAGGTTGCGAACCCAGTACCTACCAGCATTATGTCTAATGGCTAAACCACGACACCACTGAAGGCTGGTCCATGAGGTAGCACTAAACCAAATAACTTCCGGCGATGTGCACCAAACTTTTGATAGAGAAGTTAATACCACAAGGTCCTGTGATTGTATGCTAAAAATGTATGCAATTTTATTTCATCTAGTACCTTTGTGTCAAGTAGCCTTGTGCTTGGAACATATATGGGGTACCTGTAAAAAAATGTACTCAAATTTTGTGCGAAACTAGGGGTGTTGTAAAAACATCTGGTTATACCGAAAATTAGCGATGAAAGGTACCATTTTTTTCAGTTAATACTTTGAGGTTGCAGTACTGATATTTATGGGTCATAGTTTGGTTGATATATTGCATATAGTGTTTTTAAACACAAACGTTAACATGGTTGCCTATGGGATTTTATTTGGTTTAGTCATACCATGAGAGCATCAGTTAAGTTTGCAGTGATTTTGTTGATTGGAGTTATCTCCCTTTCATCCTTTTACCATTTGATTCCCAGTACCGGTATATTACCACACAGCTGCTGTAGACTTATTGATCTGTTCCTGTGATGCCACATCTACACCAACGATATAATTATGCCATGTTCTTAAAAATGGAAACTCAGCGTTTATTGGCCATTAAGATATATGTTGTCTGTCTGCCTGCCTGCCTGCCTGTGTGGAGATGCCTGCTAGCTTCCTTATGCAGGCCCAGTACAAACAGAGGCAATCGATAGTTTGTAGCAGTTAGGTTTTCAAAATTATATTACTTGTTGCTGATGAGGTTACGAGCATGGCTGTCTAATTTGTTTATGGTGGGCGTCTGTGGTGCAGTTGGTGGACTCTTTTTTTTTTGGTGTTTTGTAAGGCTGGAAAGATGCTGGGTTCGAATCCCAGTACTGCTAGGTCTTAACTCGGAATGAGTTCAACTCAGTAGAAGAAAAGAAGGAATGTTATTTTATTCAATGATGCACTTAACATATTTTACTTATGGTTATATGATGTCAGCATATTGCTATGGACCACACAGATAACGAGAGAAGAAACCCGCTGCTTCCAGGCAACTCTTGACCATTTGTTCTGATTAGCAGCCAGGGATCTTTTATATGTAGGTTGCCACAGACAGGATGGTACATACCACAGCCTCCGTTACACCAGTTGTGGAGCACTGGATGGAATGAGAAATAGCCCAGTGGGTCCACCGATGGGGATCCCATCCTAGACCATCCATACATCAGGCAAGTCGTTTACCACAAGACTGCATCCAGCCCTATCTCAATTTGACGATGATGATGCATATAAAAGATCCCTTGATGCTAACGAAAAATATTTGACATCATCAGTCGATGATTAATAAATCAATATGCTCTAGTGGTGTCATTGAATAAAAAATAAAAATTCAACTTTCTTTCTCTAATCACATGTCATGATTTTTACTTAAGATCTTGCAGTCTATCCCCTCACCCCCCAAATAAAGAAAACAAAAGAAAAAAGAAAAGAAAAAAGTTCTAACCATTATAAGCTAATTAATTCATCCATGGACTTAGTCAGTGAGATCTTTTATTTTTAGAAAGTTTTTTTTATTCATCTAATAACCTTAAACTGATCAGACTTTGCTAATAGACTGGTACCATGCCAAAAGATTATCAGATTCCGGAAAACTCATTTTCTTAAGCAATTTTCTTCTGTAGATAAATAGTTGTGGTCTTGACTTTGATGTCAACACTTTTTTCTTTCTTTTCATTTCTGTTTTTTTCTGATAATAATTATGAGTAAATTCACAAAAAAACGACAAACAAGTTTTAATAGATTCCATATCAGGCCTTTTTATCTTTATCTCATTCCAGCCAGTGCACCACGACTGGTATATCAAAGGCCGTGCTATCCTGTCTGTGGGATGGCGCATATAAAGGATCCCTTGCTACTAATGGAAAAACATGTAGTCGGTTTCCTCTCTATGACTGTGTCAAAATTACCATATGTTTGACATCCATTAGCCATTGATTAATAAATCAATGTGCTCTAGTGGTGTTGTTAAACAAAACAAACTGCTTTTCTTTTTTATCTTTATGTTGGTATCTGACAATCAATTCATCCATCCATCTATCAGATTTAGTCTTTGTTTACCAGTGCTCCACAACTGCTATATCAAAGGCTGCAGTATGTGCTGTCTTGTCTGGAATTATATCTATATATATATATATATGTGTGTGTGTGTATATATATATGTATATGTATATGTATATGTATATGTATATGTGTGTGTGTGTATATATATATATATATATATATATATATATATATATATATATATATATATATATATATATAATGATCCCTTGTTGCTAATGAAAAAATGTAGCAAATATTCTGTTTTTGTATTAACATGTATTAACAATGCTTTAACACCTGCGTTTAAATAAAAACAGGCTTCATAAATGCAGTCCTTTATGTCTGAATTATCAAACAATGTGTTGCAGTATCGATCATCAGTTGTTTTTTCTTTTGATCACACCTACATATTAATTTTTTTTTTAATATTCCTTTCATTTGATCAACAGGTTAAAAAAATATATATATATTACAGAAATGTTGCCATTTTTGTGATCATTGTTTTTTATGACAGTGTATGCAGGCAGTGTGTTGAATCCGGCCTATCATCCAGCCTCTCGTTCTCTATCGATCTCGTTGAGCGAAGACTGCGAAATTACGTTATCAGTCTGAAAGTTTCATTACACTTTTTTTTCACCATTCATTTACATTGAAATTAATCGCATTGCACATTTTCAGAGCATTGGGATCCTTCGCGTCTAGCCGAAGTTTTGCGGGTCAAAGACAGAACGGAGTTCTCTGATTTTCAGACTTATCCCGTTTGTCCGTAATGAGAATCGATATCATCATGAATCTATATCTGTGTTGTAATAACTCCCTATATCACATATCACGCTTTTATGTCACTTGACTGTCAGAAAGTTGCACAAATGTAAAAACTTGTTTAGAATACATTAGATGAATGTATTTATAAAGTGTTACACAATATCATAATCTATATCAGTGTGTGATAACTCAAGTATCACATATCACATTTTTATATTACTTAACTCTCAGAAAGTTGCACAAATGTAAGAACTTGTTTTAAACACATTAGTTGAACGTGTGTTTATAAAATGTTACACAATATCGACAGCAGTGTGTAATAACTCCAGTATCACATATGCTTTTATGTTACTTAATTGTCAGAAAGTTGCACAAATGTATAAATTTGTTTTGAAAACATTAGTTGAATATGTTTATAAAGTGTAATACAATATCATCATCTATATCGGTGTGTAATAACTCCCTATATCGGTGTGTAATAACTCTATTATCACATATCACATTTTTATTTCACTTAACTGTCAAAAAGTTGCACATATGTAAAAACCTGTTTTGAAAACATTAGTTGAATATGTAATATAGTTTGGGAGAAATAGAGCCCAACACAAAATTTTAATATTGAGCTAAATTCAAACATTCATGCCATTGCCACTATCTTTCGGAAAAGTAATACCCATATCTTCCATTGGGCTATTTTCCTTTCCAACCAATATACCATGACTGGCATATCAAAGGCTGTTGTGTGTGCTATCCTGTCTGTGGGTTGGTGCATATACAAAAATCCCTTGCTACTAATGGAAAAATGTAGCGGGTTTCCTGTCTGAGACTATATGTCAAAATTACCAAATGTTTGACATCCAATAGCCGGTGATTAATAAATCAATGTGCTCTAGTGGTGTCATTAAACAAAACAAACTTTAACTTTACCCATATGTTTGGTTCCATTTTTACTTGAGATATTGGCATGTCTGGAAAGGGATTTGTACACTTGGTCAATTATTTGTAACCTATAGGTTGGCCTCTTCCCATTTGGTTGTCCAAAATCTGGAAATTTGTCTGCACAAATAGTCTGCTGTTTGACTGTGATTATTTCATGGCAGACAGCTATGAAGTGGCAACTATTTGACTGAAGTTGACTTGTTTGTAAACATGCATAACTTGTTGATATTGAAGACTTGTTTGTGGTAATTCTGGCACATGCAAAAGTAGTGCTTTTTTCTGTAAAATGGGTGTACTCCAGCCAACCCAATAGCTGATGTATTTTTCGTGTTGGGGTGTCATAAAACATTCATTCATTCATTCATTTACTCCAGCTAGGTTTAGAGGGTGTGTTTGTTTAAACCAATATCCTGGAAGAAAGAGCTGGACAACAGGGGTTGTCCTTTTATGGGTATGTTTCCCTCAGGCAGGCAAAGGTACTTTAAAAAATCCATGGGCCTGCTGTTATTAATAAAAATGGTATAGCCACTAATGCTATATAGAAACATATAGCGTGGTTATTTGTGGTCTCTGGCCGGTTACCAGGTCTGTATGTTGTGATAAATTTAAGCTCTTAACAGACCTGTCCAATCATGGGTCAAGATGACTTAAGCAAAAATAATGAAAATGTCTTCCCGACTGTATTGAAAGTTTTTGTAGGAGAATCTAAAGAAATGGAAAGGTTGCAAAACCCCGCAGAAGTTGGGAATTTAAATTAGTCCCATTCACATTTGTCTTTCTTTAAAACCCATTCAATGTTTTCAGACCATTTAATTTTCAGCGTGGGAGTTTTCCTGAAATGTCATGATAGGAAGACACATGTAGTCTGGGCAGCAGCTCCACAGTAATTAGGTTTAGGTGTACATGTGTAGTAGTGGGTGGTTAAATACACTGATAGAAGTAATACAGGTATAGAAATACAACGACAAAATGAAAAAAAGAAAGACATGTTTTATTTATTTAACAACACACTCAACACATTTTATTTATGGTTATATGGCATCAGACATATGGTTAAAGATCACATCGATACTGAGAGAAAGAAATGTTTTATTTAACAACGCACTCAACACATTTTATTTACGGTTATATGGTGATACTGAGAGAGGAAACCTGCTGTCACCACTTCACGGGTACTCTTTTTGATTAGCAGCAAGGGATCTTTTATATGCACCATCCCACAGACAGGATAACACAAACTACTGCCTTTGATATACTAGTCGTGGTGCACTGTCTGGAACAAGAAATAGCCCAATGGGCCTACTGACTGGGATCAATCTCATACCGACCACACATTTAGAGAGTGCTGTACCACTGGGCTATGTCTTGCCCCTTTAGAATGACAACAAAAGTATATGATGTGGTCACAGAGCAATGTGTAACGGTTTTGGAAAAATAATTGCAGTTGGCACTAATTGTAGGGCAAATATGGGGCAATAAATAGGTGGTAGCTTTTTATAGATCAAAATTAGCAGTAATTATACAGGGCAAATATGAGATGATAAATAGGTAATATCTTTTCTTTTAGTAGTTCATGTTATAATTATGGAGTTGCCAGTGATATAGGGCAAATATGGGGCATTAAAATAGCTTATAAACTGTTTCAGAATAGTTTGACAGTTGTCTGAAGTCGATGTAGGGCTATTAAATGAATGATTGTATTTAAATTAGGTGGTTTGAAGTTGTCACTAAATGTGTAGGGCAATATAATATTATTGGTATTTTTTGTTTGTGAACTATTTTCTTTTGGCACCAAATGGCTAGTTTTAATTCTTTGTATAACTTGAAGCTGACAGTGAGTGTAAAGCTTATTCGTTTTCAGTAGATTAACTAAACCAAATTTGAAAGACATTCTAGCGCATGAGTGTGAATTGTGATGAAGCTGGATATAGATATGCGACCGTTCAGTCAAAAAGAAGAAAAAAATTATTTTTACAGGTTTTCTCTCTCTTCTAATCGGTCTTTAAGTCTTTCTATAGTTGTATCTGTGCCTGTATGTGATAGACATTTTCTGTCTGTCTGTCTGAATATCTGTCTGAATATGTGTCTATCTGTCTGAATATTTGTCTGTCTGTCTGAATATCTGTCTGTCCTGTCTGAATATCTATCTGTCTCTCTGTCTGAATATCTGTCTGTCTGATTATCTATCTGTCTGAATATCTGTCTGTCTGTCCTGTCTGAATGTCTGTCTGTCTGAATATCTATCCGTCTGTCTGTCTGTCTGAATATCTGTCCGTCTGAATATCTGTCCGTCTGTCTGAATATCTGTCCGTCTGAATATCTGTCTGTCTGTCCTGTCTGAATGTCTGTCTGAATATCTATCCATCTGTCTGAATGTCTGTCTGAATATTTGTCTGTCTGTCTGAATATCTGTCCGCTGTCTGAATATCTGTCTGTCTGAATGTCTGTCTGAATATCTGTCTGTCTGAATATCTGTCCGTCTGTCTGTCTGTCTGTCTGAATATATGTCTGTCTGTCTGTCTGAATATCTGTCTGTCTGTCTCCCACTTGCTCCATATCTCTTTCTCTCTGTATGTTTCTTGGTGGGATTTAGCTCAGTCAGATGAGCGCTTGCTACAGGTGCTTGCGTCACAAGATCGAACCACCTTGGTGGATCTGTTCAACTGACTGGGTATTTTCTTGTTCCAACCAGTGCATTACAACTGGTCATGGACTGTGGTATGTGCTTTCCTGTCTGTGGGAGAATGCATATAAAAGATCCCTTGCTGTATTAGGAAAAATGTAGCAGATTTCCTCTGTTGACTATGAGTCAGAATTACCAAATGTTTGACATCCAATAGCCGATGATTAATCAATCAATATGCTTGTTAAACAAAAACAAAAAAAAGTCTATGTTTTTCTGTTCTAATCATTTTCTCTTCTCTCTTTACCCTATTTCTTTCTTAATAGTCTTAAAACTTTTGTAAACTGTTTGCAGATTAGTATTTTCACAATACCTTTGTAATATTAATTAAGCAGTCTGTATATTTGCACGTATAATGTTAGTAATTAGTGTTAAGTTCTGAAGAACAGCACTTAAGGTGCCGTGGTGTATCATAGGCAACAAACCTGCAGGCCATTATACTAAATAAAAAATCATTATCAATTAACGATAATGACGTTCTTCATCATATTCATTTTGCCCTTGACAAAATTATGCTTTTGGCCAACAAACAGAGAGACGGTTTCCACGCAACAAAAAGTTTGTTTTGTTTAATAACACCACCGGAGCACATTGATTTATTAATAGTCAGCTATTGGATGTCAAACATTTGATCATTTTTGACAATGTCGTAGATAGAAAACCCGCTACATTTTTCCATTGATAGCAAGGGATCTTTTATGTGCACCATCCCAATGACAGGACAGCACATACCACGGCCTTTGTCGTGGTGCACTGGCTAGAAAAAGAAATAGCTCAGCAGGCCCGCTGACAGGGATTGATCCTAGACCGACTACGCATCAAGTGTGCGCTTTACCACTGGGCTACGTCCCGCCCTTTTCCATACAACAATGACCAGAGTTATAGAATTCAGCACAGCTTCGTGTTATATTACTGTATACCACATCACGTTATGTATATTAATTACAGTGAAACCCCTCTAAACCGGATTCCTTTCAGACCAACCCTTACCGAATGACTTATATTTTTCACTTATAAGTGAAGTATATGTCGTTAATACTTTTCAAGTATAAGTGACTTATAAGTAAACGATTAGGATTTTGTATGCAAATGAGGTATCACTTAAACAAAGTATATGTGACATGTAGGTGAAGTGTTAACTATATATATAAGTGAAGTGTAAGTCATTCGCTTATATTTAACAGAAGTGTTAGATATATATAGGTGACTTATAAGGGAAGTATAAGTGTAACAGAAACTGCTGTATAAGTGAAATATAAGTGAAGTATAAGTGATTCACCAATATTTAACAGAAACTGTTGTGTAAGTGAAGTATAGGTGAAATATAAGTGAAGTATAAGCAATTCACTAATATTTAACAGAAACTGCTGTATAAGTGAAGTATAGCTGAAATGTAAGTGAAGTATACGTGATTCACTGATATTTTACAAAAAACACTGAATAAATGAAGTATAAGTGAAATATAAGTGAAGTATAAGTGATTCACCGATATTTACATAACATTACTGTATAAGTGAAATATAAGTGATTCACCGATATTTACATAACATTACTGTATAAGTGAAATATAACTGAATCACCAATATTTTACAAAAAACACTGTATAAGTGAAGTATAATTAGTGAAATACAAGTGATTCACTGATATTTGAGAGATACTGCTGTATAAGTGAATATCTATCAAAGGCAGTAGTATGTTCTGTCCTGTCCAAGGAAAGATCATATAAAAGATGACTTGCTGCTTTTGAAACATGTAGAGAGCTTCCTCTGAAGACTATGGGTCAGAATTAATTATCAATTTATTTTTTTACATCCAGTAGTCGGTGATGAACTAATCATTAAACAAATGAAAACAGGCAGCAATCTGTCCTTGGAGGCCACATTTCAATATTCTTGGGCAATTGCTGTATTCATGCCACCGCTTACACACCCTATCTGTAAACTAGCTGTCTGAAAAACATAAAAATTGAAGCACAATAGTCTTAACAAACAAAGTGATGTTTCATTCTGACTCACTAATATATCTGAACAGTATATGCAAACAAATATTTTATAAATAATATATATATTTATTTCCAACTGTTAGATTGGATTCTCTCACATCCATTTTCCGCAGTTATGTCCTGTTCAGTGTCATCTTGACATATGTCATCCAACATTCAGATGGGATTCTGAAAAACAAATGTAGTCTGGATAGATCTGCTATGTAATTAGCTATTGTTTATTATTAATGTAAACATTTAGTTCTTTCTGTTAGTTTTAAAAAGACTACCCTAGAGAATCAAAGCCTACCAAGTTTCAGGTGTGGGGAATCAAAACTTCAAGAGAAAACAAACTAATTTCCAGTTAAATTTTCAAGTTTACTTTTTTACCTGGTATCAATCAAATCTCAAGGATAAAACAGACTTTGAAATATTCAATGTTGACCTTTAATTTTAATATGAAAAAAAAAAAAAAAAAATACATGATATATATTTGAATCTAAAGAATCTGTACCAATTTTCAGGCCTACAAAACATAAACTATTACGAAAAGATAAATGGTGTTGGACTGGGAGGGAAATAATGAAAAAAAACAAAATACAAAAAATACATGCATTTGTCTACATGTATTAGTTTGTACATGTATACTACATGTACATCATAGAACTGCATGCAAATCCTTTCAAACTATAGGGGTAAAGCACTCAATTGATGCACGGGTGACCGATGATCGATCCCTGTTGATGGACCTTAGGGCTTTTCTTGTTCCAGCCAGTGCACCACGACTGGTATATCGAAGGCTGTGGTATGTGCTATCCTGTCTGTGGGATAGTGCATATGAAAGATCCCTTGCTACTAATGGAAAATTGTAGCAGGTTTCTTCTCGCTTAATTAATGATTAATTAATCATTGGCTATTGGATGTCAAACATTTGGCAATTCTGACTCATAGTCATGAGAGGAAACCTGCTACAACTTTTCTAATGCAGCAAGGGGTCTTTTATATGCACTTTACCACAGACAGGAAAGCACATACCACAGTCTTTGTCCAGTTGTGGTGCACTGGTTAGAACGAGAAAAAGCCCTGCATGCTTGTCAGTGACCATACATGTGATGTCAGATGCTGGTCAAATGTAAACTGGAAGTTACTTTTTTTATTATTAAAATTTTTTTAATTCAAGATGCTCACTCAAGAATATGGGCAGACAAGGAAGAATTGAAAAAACAACAACAATTCTGATGTTAAGGAAAGTGTAAAAGTTATTACCCTGAAATAGATGTTTTAAAAATTACCAACCAACTGACATGCAGAGATTGCATTTCCTACTAACCTGATAACACATGTTAAAGTTAATTTCCTAGTGATCTGGTATAATCGAACATTTTTGAATAATTATGTATAATGGCTTATGACATTGAACGACCACCTCTTATGCATCAAGTCATGCATCTTAAAACAAGATTATTGTTTGCTAAATACATACCAGTAACAAATATTTCCATAATATGATGACCAGAATGTGCTGACGATTTTTCTGAAGAAAAAAATAAAAAAATATATATAACTTGTGTTTCTTGTAATCAAAGTAAATATTTCATCCTCATGCAAACCAATCCATCCCCAAAGATATGTCAATATCCTATCCAAGAATTTTCCTGTGTCAGTTTAAGAGTTTTATAGTTTTTTTCAAAAGAGAAGACAAGCGTTTTGAAAAGAAATTAACTGGCATGGGGCGAAAAGGCTTGATACCACACCCCAGTCAAAGTAATATGAAACAATTTTTATAATATAAAATATAAAATGCAACCAAAGGTGTGTTGTAAATATTTGGGGGCATCCATACCGACAGTTGGGGATAAAGTGAACTGAGTGTAAACAAGTAACACAAAATATAATGGTATAAATATTTTAATTTTATATATATTCTCAGCAAACAATAAGTATGCATCGATCAGCAATTGTTGCACGATTTCGTATGGTATTTCATCTTGGTAAGTGCTATCCTGTTTGTGGGATGGTGCATAGATAAAAATACATTGCTACTAATTAATTTTTAGCAGGTTCCCTCTCAAAAATTATGTCAAAATTAACTGTTTGACATCCAATAGCCAATGATTAATAAATCAATGTGCTCTAGTGGTGTCTTTAAACAAAACAAACTTACTTTTTGTATAGACAATGAATCCATAACGTTTTGCCCCCAGTTTGACCTGTTTGCCCCATGTACCAGTTCGCCCCCCAACTGTTTGCTTGTTCGCCCCCAACTATTTGTCAGTTCGCCCCCAAATCCCAATTATTTGTTACTTTTAAACAATTACTGTATTGTTTCTTTAGAGGCATGTTAAACCGTGTGTGTGTGTGTGTGTGTGTGTGTGTGTGTGTGTGTGTGTGTGTGTGTCTTTTTTCTTAGAGGGGAGGGATTGTCGTCTTTCCACAATTTGGTTGGATCCTGAGTCAGTGCGGGCACATTTGACATAATCACCAGTTTAATTAATTAATTAATACATATAAATCTTTATGGGGGTGAACTGGTACCTTTGTGGGGGCAAACTGGTTAAGCACGTGAGGGCGAACTGACATCCGATTTGGGGGCGAACTGGCTTGGGGGCGAAACGTCTGGTACCCTAAACAATTGAGGTTTATTGTAGCCCAAACTAAATTTTACTTTCAAATAATTAATTTTGTATGTACGAAAAACATATGAATGCATGACGTTGCGACCCCAAGCCTGATCACCAGAAAGGATTATGAAATATACACATTATGTTGCTTAAAATTATAAAACAAAATGTTTTATAAGGCTAAAAAAAGATCAATAACTATCTCTAACCTTACATTAAGTCTAACAAATATTTTTAAAATTTGTTGGGGAGGGGGGGGGGGGGGGAATAAGGAAGACTTGCCAAACAACCAATTACCTAAGCCAAAATCATTTTTATTACCTAACATAATATTAGGGGAGGGGGCTAACTCTCTAATAGTTGGGGTTGAACTGACTGGGGGCGAACTGGTTTGGGGACGAAACATATGGTACCCAAAAACAATATATATTACTAAGTAAAATGAAAAATGACTGCTACTTGTGATACTTTAAATAAATTAAACAAATTAAAACTAAATTAATTTATAAACAAAGACTGCTGACCTATCAGAGTACGTGAAACTGGTCATGTGACCTAAATCACTCTAAAAAACCATTACTATCGTTGTAAAAATCTGTACCCATCGGTGAAATAACATTTTTTTTTTCTGTAATAAATGCATCAATTTGGCATCTTAAAATATTTATTTTGCATTTAAATGTATTATTTATGATGTCGACGTGATCTATGAGTATTTAAATTGCCCCCGAAAAATATGCCTTGATCGGCCATTTTGGAAATTTTCTGTGTCATGACCCAATGTTGCATCATTTAGAATATGTTACATTCGTTCAATTGTACAGTTAAAGATGTCAACTTATATATTAAAGGTGTCTAGAATAAGTAAGAAAATAGTAAAATCATGTTTACCTTTTTCCCCTTCCAAACGTGACAAAAATAGGACATCCGAAACTTGACCGAAGTTCTTCATTTTCCGCCATAGCCAACTATTCGGTAATAAACTGTGATTGTTTTTGCTCAATCAAAATCAGATTGGTTGTTTAGCCACTGTTCCCAATGAATTCGATAAATCCTGTGAGAAGTTATGAATTTAAAAACAAAAAAATTTGGACTTAGTTTTTTCCCCGTTCATTTGAAACACATCATTTCCTTTGCAAAAGGACTATCTCATATTTCACTTGTAGAAACAACAACAAAAATATCTAATTCCAGTTCACTTATACCACTGATAAACCACTTATAGGTGAAATATATGTGGAGTATCAGTGAAGTATTAATTAACAATTTTTTTCACTTATACTTATACACACTAATACTTCACTTATACTAATATATAGGTAACTTATAAGTGGCGTATAAGTAAAGTATATCCCACTTATAAGTTTGTATAGGTTATTTCCGTAAGGGAAGACAAACGTCCGGTTTTAAGGGGGATCCAGTTTAGAGAGGTTAAGTTCTGTCCTGGTTTTTAAAAAGGGACTGGGTAAAGCGTCCGGTTTTGAGGGAATTCTGGTTTACAGATGGTCCGGTCTTGAGAGGTTTCACTGTAACTGTAATCATGCTTGACAGGTCACTGATATTTTGACCTGAGTGGTCCAGTTGTGTAGACAGCAGTGGTGTTCCAATGATCAATTATAATCAAAAATTTATCAGATTGGCTCTTACAATGTGATGATCGATTATAAAAATCCATAATCGATTGTGTGGGAAACTGTTAACTGTATCTGTTCCTTCAGTTTAGATGATAAACTTGATGTTAATGTACAGTGGTTTGGGTTTGTTTTCATGTGTACATAAAGAAAAATTATATTATGTAGTTAATAAAGGTACAAGTAGCCATTTGCAGTGTGCACACGACAATAGGTGCATGGTCCTTATAATTCAAAGCCTTCTTATGGTCATACAATTCTAATCAGTTGTGTAATCGATAGTTGATCGATTGGTGCCCACCGATTATAACTGATGATCGATAAAGAAATCCCATCTGATTCCCATCACTAGTAGACAGTAGTTTATGTTTCAATATCTTCAAATTTGTTACGATTATGTTTGTTTGTAGTTTTTTGTTTATTTGTTTGTTTGTTTGTTGCTGTTTTATTTTTGTTTTTTGGTGGGATTTTTAATGACATTACTAGAGCACATTAATTTATTAATCATTGGCTGATATTCGATGTCAAACATTTGGTAATAGTGACATATAGTCTTTAACTTAGAAATCTGTTTAATTAATCAATATGCTCTTGTGGTGTCGTTAAACAAAACAAATGTTTTTAGTCAACAGAGCTAGCCTTTGCCTGAGGTCGAAGGATTGAATCCACCATTCTTTGATTGTTTTTAGTCAATAGAGCTAGCCTTTGCCTGAGGTCGAAGGATTGAATCCACCATTCTTCGATTGTTTTTAGTCAATAGAGCTAGCCTTTGCCTGAGGTCGAAGGATTGAATCCACCATTCTTTGATTGTTTTTAGTCAATAGAGCTAGCCTTTGCCTGAGGTCGAAGGATTGAATCCACCATTCTTCGATTGTTTTTAGTCAATAGAGCTAGCCTTTGCCTGAGGTCGAAGGATTGAATCCATCATTCTTCGATTGTTTTTAGTCAATAGAGCTAGCCTTTGCCTGAGGTCGAAGGATTGAATCCATCATTCTTCGATTGTTTTTAGTCAATAGAGCTAGCCTTTGCCTGAGGTCGAAGGATTGAATCCACCATTCTCCGATTGTTTTTAGTCAATAGAGCTAGCCTTTGCCTGAGGTCGAAGGATTGAATCCATCATTCATTGTTTTTAGTCAATAGAGCTAGATTGTTTTCTATTGTCAATAGAGCTAGCCTTTGCCTGAGGTCGAAGGATTGAATCCACCATTCTTCGATTGTTTTTAGTCAATAGAGCTAGCCTTTGCCTGAGGTCGAAGGATTGAATCCATCATTCTTCGATTGTTTTTAGTCAATAGAGCTAGCCTTTGCCTGAGGTCGAAGGATTGAATCCACCATTCTTCGATTGTTTTTAGTCAATAGAGCTAGCCTTTGCCTGAGGTCGAAGGATTGAATCCACCATTCTTCGATTGTTTTTAGTCAATAGAGCTAGCCTTTGCCTGAGGTCGAAGGATTGAATCCACCATTCTTCGATTGTTTTTAGTCAATAGAGCTAGCCTTTGCCTGAGGTCGAAGGATTGAATCCACCATTCTTCGATTGTTTTTAGTCAATAGAGCTAGCCTTTGCCTGAGGTCGAAGGTTTGAATCCACCATTCTGCGATTGTTTTTAGTCAATAGAGCTAGCCTTTGCCTGAGGTCGAAGGATTGAATCCACCATTCTGCGATTCAATAGAGCTAGCCTTTGCCTGAGGTCGAAGGATTGAATCCACCATTCTGCGATTGTTTTTAGTCAATAGAGCTAGCCTTTGCCTGAGGTCGAAGGATTGAATCCACCATTCTTCGATTGTTTTTAGTCAATAGAGCTAGCCTTTGCCTGAGGATGAAGGATTGAATCCACCATTCTTCGATTGTTTTTAGTCAATAGAGCTAGCCTTTGCCTGAGGTCGAAGGATTGAATCCACCATTCTTCGATTGTTTTTTTTATTTCATCCAACCTGTACCCAAGACTGGTATATAAATAAAAGGTATGTGCCGTCCTGGCTATGGGAAAGTGCATATAAATGATCCCTTATGGAAAAATATAGCAGGTTTACTCTGAATTTGGAATATTACATGTCAGAATTACCAAATGTTTGACATTCAGTAGCACGTAATTAATTAATCAATGTGCTCAAGTGGTGTCGTTAAACACAACACAAACCTTTTAACTCTGTGAGAAAGTGTATATAAATGATATCTTGTTGCTAATGGGAAAATGTGGCAGGATTTCTTCTGAAACTAAATTACCAAACGTTTGACGTCCAATAGCCGATAATTAATTAATCAATGTGCTCTTATAGTATTATTAAAAACCAACACCACCTTTCAAATTCTTTACAACCGGCTATGTCTTTGTTAAATAAAGTATGCTGTTATTATAATTATATTTTTGTTGGTGATTTTTCTTCTGTATTAATGAATTTCATAAGCTGCGGGCCATTATAATGTTTATGTGGCGTGGGTTTAGAAAGCATAATGCACCCGGCAAACAAAAACATGGCCTTTCCATTAGTGTGGCTTTCCTGATTGTTGATGGTAATTTGTGCTTCCTCTGTGGGAAAAAACAGAAACACCAGTTGTCCGATTCTGCTGGGAGAAGACTTCATTACAAAGAGGGGCTCAGTTGGTTAAGGTGCTTGCATCACAGGATCGAACCACCTTGGTGGATACATTCAACTAAATGTTTATTCTCGTTCCAACCAGTGCACAACAAAAGGTCAAAGGCCGTGGTATGTACTTTCCTGTCTGTGGGAAAGTGCATATAAAAGATCCCTTGCTACATTAAGAAAATCCTGTCCTGGACGGAGGAGCTGGCCAAGGCCGGCACCTGTGCCCAGGACAGGCGTGCGCTACAACAGCTTGCTCTGAATGTGCACGTTAAAGATACTGACCTGACCTGATTAAGAAAAATGTAGCAGGTTTGCTCTGATGACTACTAATCAGAATTACCAGATGTTTGACACTCATTAGCCGATGATTTAGTAATCAGTGTGCTCTAGTGGTGTTGTTAAACAAAACAAACTTTAAACTTTTATTAGAAAGGGAATTTTTTTACAGCCTTTCTGTTTTTGCATATATCTTTCCATTTTTATCCTTGTTTAGTTTGAGATCTCATTTGGAAATGGTTATGTCGGTGTAGCTCAGTGGGTAGAGCATTCGCTTGAAGAATTAGTTTTTTGTAATCGTAAACTCTATTATATTGCCTCTATTCAATTAAGGTTCAGGCACGTCTCTCCCAGACCCAATCTCTGGCACGGCCAGTGGTCGAGTGTGGGCTAGATGTTTCTCATTGGATTACTAATTTATTTTAGGTAGCAGTACACCAAATAGTATCTCAGCAGGTCAAAATTCATTTTGCACGCAACTTTTGATTCAACAGTTAACACTGCCAGTCCTGCCATTAGTGATAAATTTGCCAGTGTTGGTTTTTTTGTTGTAAAAGGTTGTTTCATCTGGCCAGTCAATTCTTGACATTTAATTCCATGGAATTCTTGTGGGTTTTTTTTAATAACTATTAGCTATTGCTTGAAGAATCCATGGGCTAAACGATCAAAGTCACATTTTTCAGGTTTAGAGAAATATTGATATGAAAGTTTGACGTTGATCACAAAGAACACTGCATACTTTACTGCTGTGGAATGTTACTGCTGTTATGCATGATAATATATAATGTTTTCGTTGCTTTTATTTTAAAATATATACATATTATGGGTGGGGTTTTTTCAGTTGTGCCTTTGGACATTGATTGTTATTTTCTGACAGTGAATATATTTTTTTAAATAATGAATTAAATGTCTTGCCTACCATAAAATGTTATGGCGAAGTGGGGCAACTATAAACCAAGTTTCATTGATCTAGGACTTACAGTTTGTGCATGAGAAACTGATGTAAATGCAAAACTTTAACGTTAAAATTTAATACAAAAGTTGATACTGTTACTACCACCATGCACCATCAAAAACATGATACTTATATCTTGCCTTTTACTTCGAAAAGGTGGGGGTGGGGGGCGAGATGTAGCCCAGTGGTAAAGCACTCGCTTGATGTGCAGACGGTTTGGGATCGATCCCCGTCGGTGGGCCCATTGGGTTAGTTCTCGCTCCAACCAGTGCACCACGACTGGTACATCAAAGGTATATGCTATTCTGTCTATGGGATGGTGCATATAAAAGATCCCTTGCTGCTAATCAAAAAGTGTAGCCCATGAAGTGGCGACAGTGGGTTTCCTCCCTCAATATCTGTGTGTTCCTTAACTATATACCAGTCGTGGCTGGAACGCGAAATAGACCAATGGGCCCACTGTCGGGGATCGATTCCAAACCGACAGTGCATCAAGCGAGCGCTTTTCCCCTGGTCTACATCCCGCCCTGTATGTAATTGATAACCATGACTGAGATGAGCTGAAGTGCTGGTGGTAATAAAAGGCTGCCAACTTCGGCATCAACCGATAACCTCCATCAGTCCTGACAAGATAGAGACTCGAGGGATTATGGTTAATCCTTGTGGTTGAAAACACGAGTCTTCAGCACGAACTGAAACTCGTAACTGATTCTTTGTTGCAGTATCACTGGTACATGGTTATGGAAGTGGGATGAGCTGGCCACAGTGTCAACATGCAAGTTAATAGAACAACACATGTTGTGAAATTAAAAATGATAAAAATAGACCAGAGCATGACAGTTGCTCGGTGGTGCACTATTTCAGGCATATACAATTTTTTATTTTCTCTCTCTCCTCTCCTCTCCTCTCCTCTCCTCTCTCCTCCTCTCCTCCTCCTCCTCTCTCTCCTCTCCTCTCCTCTCCTCTCCTCTTCTCTGTCTCTCTCTCTCTGTCTGTCTGTCTGTCTGTCTGTCTCTCTCTCTCTCTCTCTCTCTCTCTCTCTCTCTCTCTCTCTCTCTCTCTCTCTCTCTCTCTCTCTCTCTCTCTCTCTCTCTCTCTCTCGCTCTCTCAATCTTTCACTCTCTTTTGGTGAGCCCATTGGACTATTTCTTGTCTTAGCCAGTGAACCATGACTGGTACATCAAAAGCCATGGTATGTGCTGTCCCGACTGTTAGATGGCAGATATAAAAGATTCCTGGCTACTAATGGGAAAAAATGTAGCAGGTTTCCTCTCTAAGATTAATAAATCAACATCCTCTAGTGTTGTCTTTAAATAAAACAAAAAATTTAACTTTCCTCACTCTAAAGACCAAATGAAAAAAAACCTACTGTATGGTAGACAACTAATAACCTTGTGAATGTGATGGAGTGTAGTGAAATATTATTTTCTTGCACATGTTGAAACAAGTAAACCCCCAGCCCCACCCACACATGATTCAGATACCCTGTCCTCAGAGACCAGTATCCTATCCTATTTGTCATTCTGGAACAACACACAAATGTGTCATTATTCTATAAGGGAAAAAAAAATAAAAATAGATAAGACTGGATGAAAATGGAATGTAACCAAAACTACATTTAACTAACAGTGGGAGGTCTGTTTTTCACGGGTCACATATAATGCATGACACCGCGGGTCCATCATATACAATCCCATTGCATTAAATTAATTCCAGGATGTGTTGTCCATTACTTACTTTACATCAGCGAGGCTGATCAATTCTACAATGTGAGCTACTCCACAAGTTTTATTTTTTTGTCTGTTAACATGATTCTTTCATTGCTATAGCTGGGCTGTCTGTAGAGAACTCAGTGAGACAATCGAGGCAGTGGTATATATGGGATGGCTCGACCATGGGTTCATTCTACGCTCTCTAAAAACTCTGAGTGGTGTGTTGGTCTGGCTATGCATGTACATGTATATAGCATATCAGTAAGCTGTAGTGGATTAACAGAGGATTAAGTGGATTAGCTATATATATGTATATAGATAGATATCTGGATTAACACAGGATTAAGTGGTGGATTAGTTCAAACTGGTAATCTGAGGATTTGTCTGTAAGCATAGAATATATCAGTAAACTGTGGATTACCTATCTATATATATAGATATATGTTGTGGATTAACAGAGGATTAAATAGTGGATTAGTTATTACTGGTAATCTGAGGATTTGTTTTTATGTGTAGAATTAATACCAGTAAGTTCTGGATTAGCTATAAATATAGTGGATTAACAAGACATTAAATAAGTGGATTCCATAAAACTGGTAATCTGAAGATTTATCTGGCTGCATGTGTAGAATTAATACCAGTAAGTTCTGGATTAGCTACACATGTAATGGATTAACAAGGGATTAAGTTGTGTGTTAACAAAACTGGTAATTAGAGGATTTGTGAAAGAAGTAAGCTCAGGATTAAGAGAACAGAACAGAACTTTATGACAACTCAGCTGTTAAACAACAACATATGAAGAACCTATAATAATAATACCACTAAGTTTTGAATTTGCACAAGTAATTGGAGGATTAACACAACTGTTAAGTCTGAGGATTTGCAATGTAAGTAAGCTGTGGATTAAACACTCCAATGTTCAGTGGATTATCTATGCCAGTAAACTATGGATTGACAATACCACTAAGCTGTGAATGATCAATTCCATCAAGCTGTAACCTGCAAGTTAACATTACCACTAAGCTATGAATTATTAGTATCAGTAATCAGGGGATTTCACTCGATCCTTAAGCTGCAGATTAAACTATACTAGTAAACTGTGGATTAATAACACTGGAAACTTGTGGATTAATGATTCTCAGAAGCTGAAATTTAAGACTACTAAAAACTTGAGATTCATCAATACAAATAACTGGTAGAT
This sequence comes from Gigantopelta aegis, assembly GCF_016097555.1. NCBI lineage: Eukaryota > Metazoa > Mollusca > Gastropoda > Neomphalida > Peltospiridae > Gigantopelta > Gigantopelta aegis. The sequence goes on along the minus strand of NC_054699.1, from coordinate 15,992,006 downwards.
TAATAATTCCAGTGTACCATGGATTAACAAAACAGTAAGATCAGGATTAACAAGACCTGTAAGATCAGGATTAACAAAACCAATAAGATCAGGATTAACAAGACCAATAATCTCAAGATTAACAAGACTAGTAATCTTAAGATTAATAAGACCAGTAAAATCAGGATTAATAAGACCAGTAAAATCGGGATTAATAAGACCAGTAAAATCAGGATTAACAAGACCAATAATATCAGGATTAGCAAGACCTGTAAGATCAGGATTAACAAGACCTGTAAGATCAGGATTAACAAGACCTGTAAGATCAGGATTAACAAAACCAGTAAGATCAGGATTAACAAGGCCAGTAATCTTAGGACTGACAAGGCCAGTAATCTTAGGATTGACAAGGCCGGTAATATCAGTATTAACAAGACCAGAAAAATCAGGATTAACAAGGCCAGAAATCTTACAGTTAACAAGATACTAGTAAGTAAGCCCAGGAATAACAAGACATTAAGTTCGAGATTAACAATTATAGTAAGTGATGGCCACACCTCCTTAATGAGGCATTAAAATTCACTGTAGGGGTGGGACGTAGCCTTGTGGTAAAGCACTCACTTGATGTGCGGTCGGTCTAGGATCGTCGATGGGCACATTGGGCTGTTTCTCATTCAAGCCAGTGCACCACGACTGGTATATCAAAGGCTATGGTATGTGCTATCCTGTCTGTGGGATGGTCAATATAAAAGGTCCCTTACTACTAATGAAAAAATCTAGCAGGTTCCTCTCTAAGACTGCAGATTTCAAAATGACCAAATGTTTGACATCCAATAGCTGATGATTAATAAATCAATATGCTTTAGTGATGTCATTAAACAAAACAAACTTTAACTTTGATGTTGTATAGATTCATGTACGCACTGCATAGCGCTCGGTCATTTCTTCTGCTACAGGCTTTCATACAGGCTTTCATACAGGCTTTAATGCAGATTAAATTGGAACTTCCTGATGACGTGGAAGAGCATTTAGTTCCTCTGTGAACTGAGGGTCAGAGGTTCAAATCCTTTCAGTGGAAGTGTATTGTTCAGAAGAGGAACACTGTTATGCCATAGACTGTGTAATTGCTTTACTTCCCTGGGAGTTAGCACTGGGACAAAGCTTTTATTGTTGGTAGGGGAGAGAGAGACAGAGAGAGTGAGTGTGTTATCATTGATCCAAAATCCTTACTGTGCTCGTTAGATATTTTCGGTTCCTTGGCTAGTTAAGTAATAGATTGTCATCGTGGGGATGGTCTGTTCAAATCATATTCTGGAAATTATTTAAAATACAACATACAGTGAAGTCTGTCTAAACCGGATTCTTGGGGGACTGATGTAATGCATTGGTAGAGACAATGTGCTAAATCTCTGAATGGGATTTTGTAAGATCATGTGGGTTTGCACAGAAATCTGGACTTTTCAGATGTTGGTTTTGACAGTAAAGTTTGTTTTATTTAACGACGCCACTAGAGCACATTCATTTTTTATCTTATCATCGGCTATTGGATGTCAAACATATGGTCATTTTGACACTGGTTTTCAGAGGAAATCCGCTCTTGCCACATAGGCTACTCTTTTACTACTGGCAGCAAGGGATCTTTTATTTGCACTTCCCACAGGCAGAATAGCACAAACCATGGCCTTTGTTGAACCAGTTATGGATCACTGGTCGGTGCAAGTGGTTTACACCTACCCACTGAGCCTTGCGGAGCACTCACTCAGGGTTTGGAGTCGGTACCATGCCTCGACTGGGATCCAAACCCAGTACCTACCAGCCTGTAGATCGATGGCCTAACCACGATGCCACCGAGGCTGGTTTGGTTTTAACAGAGTACACTATATATAATATATAATGTGATTTATATATTTTCTTCTTTTTTTCTTTTTTTTTAATAAATGTAATACTAATATATTTGCTAATTTTATCAATCATAAACAGAATCAGTAGTTCACCATGGTAAAGATGCAGGCGAGATGTATCCCAGTGGTAAAGCTCTCACTTGATTTGGGATCGATCCCTGTCAGTGGGCTCATTGGGCTATTTCTCGCTCCAGCCAGTGCACCACGACTGGTACATCAAAGGCCGTGGTATGTGCTATCCTGTCTATGGGATGGTACATATAAAAGATATGTTGCTGCCAATCGAATAGAGTAGCCCATGAAGTGGCGACAGCGGGGTCTCCTCCTTCAATATCTGTGTGGTCCTTAACCATATGTCTGATGCCATATAAGCGTAAATAAAATGTGTTGAGTGCGTCGTTAAACAAAACATTTCCTTCCTTCCTTCTTCTGGTAAAGATGGATTTTTTCTTGATTGGGTAAATGTTACATCTTGCGCCGACGTGCAAATGATAGCTTGTTTAAATCTCAAAGCAGTTACGTCGATACACCCTTTTTTCTTCTTCTTTTTTTTTCTCCATCTCAACCACTGAATTTTCTTAACATTTCTTTTTAGGAAACACTTGTTATTTGTCATTTTGTTACATGACAAGTTTCTAAAATTAATTAGCCAGGATTAAATTAAAAACCTTTCTAAATTAAAATAACAGGAAACAGGATATAGCCCAGTGGTAAAGCGCTCGCCTGATGCATGGTCAATTATTAGGATCAATCTTTGTCAGTGGGCTCAATGGGCTATTTCTCTTTCCTGCCAGTGCACCACGACTGGTATATCAAAGGCTGAGGTATGTGCTATCTTGTCTGTGGGGTAGTGCATATATCGGATCCCTTGCTACCAATAAAAAAAATATAGCAGGTTTCCTCTCTAAGACTATATATCATAATTACCAAATGTTTGACATCCAATATCTGATGATTAATAAATCAATGTGCTCTAGTGGTGTTGTTAAACAAAACAAACTTTAAGTTTCACTTTAACTTTAAAATAACATTTATGTACATATAATTCCAGTCTTGAAAGGATTAAAACAAAAAGTTAAATCGCTAAATTGAAATAGCATTTATGTACATGAAGAGTTTAGGTGCAAAACACGATATATCCATTTTTCATTTTCAGTAAAAGTGATTTTTTAAATTGGCGTATATCGCGTTTTGAAAACAAAAAACGGGATTTACCCAATACAATTTCATACGGATCAATCACGTTCTGCAGCAAAACAGTGGGCCTACGATTAGCCCTTACTGACATACAATAATGGCTTTAACTAAAAACTAGAAAGAAAATGGTTTATATCGCGTTTTGCGCCTGAACTCTTCACATATAATCTTAATTAAAGTACTCATTGTTATTTACTTAAAAGACTTGTATTTAAAAACCGGCCTCGGTGGCGTCGTGGCAGGCCATTGGTCTACAGGCTGGTAGGTACTGGGTTCTGACCCCAGTCGAGGCATGGGATTTTTAATCCAGATACCGACTCCAAACCCTGAGTGAGTGCTCAGCAAGGCTCAGTGGGTAGGTGTAAACCACTTGCACCGACCAGTGATCTATAACTGGTTCAACAAAGGCCATGGTTTGTGCTATCCTGCCTGTGGGAAGCGCAAATAAAAGATCCCTTGCTGCTAATCGGAAGAGTAGCCCATATAGTGGCGACAGCGGGTTTCCTCTCAAAATCTGTGTGGTCCGTAACCTTATGTCTGACGCCATATAACTGTAAATAAAATGTGTTGAGTGCGTCGTTAAATAAAACATTTCTTTCTTTCTGTATTTAAAAATTAAGTAAAAAATTAAATAAAATCCTAAATCAATGTCCTATATAGGTTAAATTATATTATACATTCTCGCTCCAGCCATTGCACCATGACTGGTACATCAAAGGCTGTGGTATGTGCTATCCTGTCTATGGGATGGTTCATATAAAAGATCCCTTGCTGTTAATCGAAAAGAGTAGCCCATGAAGTGGCGACAGCGGGTTTCCTCTCTCAATATCTGTGTGGTCCTGAACCATATGTCCGATGCCATATATAACCGTAAATAAAATGTGTTGAGTGCGTCGTTAAATAGAACATTTCCTTCCATATATTATACATGTACATGTATAAGTCAGAACTGAATCTGTTTGAATGAAGCTGTTGATATACTGCCTAGACATCATTCAAAAGTTTTCATGAAAAATGTATATTCGTTTGTTACACAACCTGCCGGCGTGATCGCTAGTCAACTATTGATTGGGATGTCTTGGGTACTCCGTGTATTGTGCTTGGGATGGGAACAGTTCATTGCTTAGATGTATTGAACGTTTCCCAATTTATAATCAATCCTACTTGTGTGTGATAAACTAAAGCTAATACTCGTGCCTGCTAAACATGGCTTTTTTGGATTTGGAGTCGAGATTTCTGTGGTGGTAAATTGGAGATAAACATCAGGTGAAATATGTCTTGTAAAAAAAAAAATTGAAAAGAAGAAAATTCATTCTTGCATATGAATGGTCTTGATTCTTGCTTGTGACTGTGCTAGTTAATGTGAAGAAAAAACGACTTCAAAATGTTTGTTAAAAAAAAAAAGGATGAAAAAAGTAAATAGTGATTTGCTATTAATAAAATTACCGAAGCTTTCTTCCCTTGAGGTCATATCTGGTTGTGAAGGAATGTCAGACTGAACCTGGTTCTTATTCATTGGATCTTTTTTTTGAACGGAGGAAATTACCTAAAGAATTCTTCTGCCATGATTTCAGAGTTGATCTCCTGTTATGGATTCTAAAAATATTGGCCAACGTTGTGTTTTTTTCTGTTGATATCAGGATAAGAAGATAATGTTCAGGAGGTTGGTGCTGCTGGAAAAAGGAAATGATTTAAAAGGGCAGAAAGAAATTCAATGAAAAATAAGCAAGGGAGTGTTTACACTGGAAACTGGATGTGAAAGCCATTCAGTTATACTGAAAGGCAAAAGAACAAGTCATCAAGAAAAGGAACGTGCTTTTGTGTGTATGTAGGTTTGGGGGGTTTTGGGGTTTTCTTGGACACTTTAGCTCATTGTTTGATCAGCGGCTTCATCCATCACACAATACAATCCCCGTTGGTGGACCCATTGGTCTATTTTTCATTCCAGCCAGTGCACCACGACTGGTATATCAAAGGCTATGGTATGTGCTATCCTATCTGTGGGATGGTGCATATAAAGGATACCTTGTTACTAATGGAGAAATGTAATGGGTTTCCACTCTAAGACAAGAGTCTGTGATGTTGAAATTGGGAAAAACCTTTCTAAAAACATATTAAAGCTCATCTCCACAACTGTTACTTGTTAGAAGTGTGGGGCGGGACGTAGCCCAGTAGTAAAGCGTTTGTCTAATGTGCGCAGTCAGTCTGGGATCGATTCCCGTCGGTGGACCCATTCGACCATTTCTCGCTCCATCCAGTGCACCATGACTGGTATATCAAAGGCCATGGTATGTCTGTGGGATGGTGTATATAAAAGATCCCTTGCTACTGATGGGGAAAATGTAGCGGGTTTCCTTTCTAAGACTATGTCAAAATTACTACATGTGTGACATCTAATAGCTGCTGATGATGAATAAATCTATGTCTTCTAGTGGTGTTGTTAAACAAAACAAACTTTAACTTTCTAGATGAAGTGTAACGGTAACTGTACATGTTAGAAGCCTAATAGCTGGAGTACCTGGTATCTTCTTCTGAATCTCAAGTAGTCTGCACACTAGTGGCAGAATTGATCATATTTGGGAGAGATTGGGGGCAATTTTTTTTTTATATAACCACCACCCTATACCTACCAGCTTCATGTCCGATGGTTTAAACAGATTATACGAATATTCTCAGAATATATTAATGAGAAATACCCTGATGTTTTTCAGAATTCTATATTGTATTGCTACTATATAGTTGTGACATCACCACATCGCTTACCATACCCTACGAGGGATTTATCATGTTGGAGCCCTGGCCATGACAAAAATTGAGGGGTGTTATTAATTGCTCCCCTAACTTGGATTATGGGGAGCTATTTAAGATATTATCATATTGATACCCATATGAATTCATAGGATTAAAGGGAGTTAACAATTACTCTCCTTGAACTTAAAGTTTGTTTTGTTTAATGACACCACTAGAGCACATTGATTTATTAATCATCGGCTATTGAATGTCGAACATTTTGTAATTTTGACATATAGTCTTAGAGAGGAAACATTTTTCCATTAGTAGTAAGGGATCTTTGATATGCACCATCCCATAGACAGAATAGCACATACTACAGCCTTTGATATACCAGTCATGGTGCAGTGGCCAGAGTGAAAAATAACCCAGTAGTGGGCCTCACTGATGGGGATTGATCCTGAACCCACCGCGCATCAAGCAAGTGCTTTACTACTGGGATACGTCTCACCCTGTCCTTGAACTAGTCTAAGGGAAGTGATGTGAGTGAGTAATAGCTCAACTTAAAGGGTGAGGTGTGAGTAATAGCTCAACTTAAAGGGTGAGGTGTGAGTAATAGCTCAACTTAAAGGGTGAGGTGTGAGTAATAGCTCAACTTAAAGGGTGAGGTGTGAGTAATAGCTCAACTTAAAGGGTGAGGTGTGAGTAATAGCTCACCTTAAAGGGTGAGGTGTGAGTAATAGCTCAACTTAAAGGGTGAGGTGTGAGTAATAGCTCAACTTAAAGGGTGAGGTGTGAGTAATAGCTCACCTTAAAGGGTGAGGTGTGAGTAATAGCTCAACTTAAAGGGTGAGGTGTGAGTAATAGCTCAACTTAAAGGGTGAGGTGTGAGTAATAGCTCAACTTAAAGGGTGAGGTGTGAGTAATAGCTCAACTTAAAGGGTGAGGTGTGAAAATTTACAACAAATTTCAACAGTAGAAATTATAGGTACAATTAATACCCAACAGTTTTCCTAGAATTTTGGTCAGAGTTAATTTACATTTCTAATATTTACTTGCATTACACTATAGTCGATCAGTTGTAAAATCTACAGAAATGAATCTATACTAACCTGGGCCCTGTTCCACAAAGCGATCTTAGCCTTAAGATCACCTTAAGTGCATAGCTACCTTATGCACTACGGTGATCTTAGTGCTAAGATCGCTTCGTGGAACGGGGCCCTGGTGTTAACTGAGAGACATGCCTACTTGGTGACTTTCTTTTGTCCTTCAGTATACTCCTTAACAATAACCATACACAGTATCCAGGGATGAAGGAATGGTGTGATGTTAATGGTTCTAGAATGTTATGGTGTGCATGCATGATTTGAAAAATCAGTTAAGGCAACATTAAGATTCTTTTTATCAGCCATTTAGTTTTTTTGTGGCCAAGATGGACAGGAATGTGAAGAATTTTGTTTTAACACATTTTTTTTGCAATGCATCAGAATAATTAAGTGTAATATGCATGCATTTAATGTGTGTGTGTATGAGAAAGAGAGAGAGAGAGAGAGAGAGAGAGAGAGAGAGAGAGAGAGAGAGAGAGAGAGAGAGAGAGAGAGAGAGAGACAGAGACAGAGACAGAGACTGACAGACACTGACAGACAGAGAGACTGACAGACAGACAGACAGAGACAGAGAACACATATGTTTGTGTAAATGTTAGAATTGTATTGGCTTGAACACTGTTGGTACGTACACATGTAAATGTATTCTAGCTGTTACTTAGTTCATTTCCAGTCAGTTGAGGATATTTTTTTGACTTTGTAATGAAAGACCGGCCTCGGTGGTGTCGTGGTTAGGCCATCGGTCAACAGGCTGGTGGGTACTGGGTTTGGATCCCAATCGAGGCATTGGATTTTTAATCCAGATACCGACTCCAAACCCTGAGTGAGTGCTCCGCAAGGCTCAATAACACCGACCATTGATCCATAACTGGTTCAACAAAGGCCATGGTTTGTGCTATCCTGCCTGTGGGAAGCGCAAATAAAAGATCCCTTGCTGCTAATCGGACAGTGAAGTGACAACAGCGGGTTTCCTCTCAAAATCTGTGTGGTCCTTAACCATATGTCTGACGCCATATAACCGTAAAATAAAATGTGTTGAGTGTGTCGTTAAATAAACCATTTCCATTTCCCATTGTTTATTGTGATGTTTGAGGATCTATGAGTCATGACACCTCAGGTGCCACTGAGCTACATCTCACGTCTATGACAAAGGAAGCGTTTAGTTTGTTCTGTATGTCGCAATTTGCTGCACCACAACAGTGGGTTTTCATTTACTTGTTGATAAATGCACTGATAACCACTCTGTGCATGTCAACTAAAGTACCTTTCAGAGTGTGTGCAAATGAAGATCATGTGGATTTTATGGATTTAAAAACAGCGTTTCGCAAAATATCATGCTGTCATCACGAGTGTTTGACGTGTACAAGCAAGTACACTTTGATTATTAGAATACTCCAGTCTCAGTGGTGTCGAAGTTAAGCTATCCTGTTTTAAGATAGCAGATGATGGCTTTGTATTCAAGTATTATTAATTTTTTTTTTTTCAAATGCCACAAACCATTAACACAAAGAAAAAGACATTTAAAAAAACCCAAAATGTGGACATTACAAACATGGATGATGATGAGTCGAATGGTGAATTAGCCACAATATTTCCATTTTGGTATGGGACTACTTGACATGCAGGGCTCTGGTTCATGCTTACTTGCTGTCAGTTGAGCTATCTTGGTATTACCCGAGCACAAGGGGCCGGGACATAGCCCAGTGGTCGATTTGTGGTCAGTCTGGGATCGATGCCCGTTGGTGGGCCCATTGGGCTATTTCTCATTCCAGCCAGTGCACCATGACTGGTATATCAAAGGCCATGGTATGTACATCCCTGTCTGTGGGATAGTGCATATAAAAGATCCCTTGCTGCTAATCGAAAAGTGTAGCCTCATGAAATGGCGAAAGCGAGTTTCCTCTCTCAATATCTGTGTGGTCCGTAATCATGTCTGATGCCATATAACCGTAAATAAAATGTGTTGAGTGCGTCATTAAATAAAAGATTTCCTTTCCTTTCTTTACCCAAGTCCGGGGTACACGGAACCTGCAGTGCATGCTGGGTAATCAGGTGGTAGTATGTGGCTCTATAGTTTTTACACAAACAAACAAAACAGCAGTGATCTGTTGCACTCAAATGAGTCGGATCTAAAACCCTGAAATTCATTCATTCATTCATTTTTTTCAACTTATTTCCATGCGTATATACAATTAAGGTTCAAGCATGCTGTCCTGGGCACACATCTCAGCTATCTGGTTGTCTGTCCAAGACAGTGGGTTAGTTGTTAGTGGTTAGTGAGAGAGAAGAGGGTTTTGTGGTCTTATACCTCCCCATTGAGTCGTTAAAACTTCCTCTGGGTGGAAGCCGGTACTGGGCTGCAAACCCACTACCTACCAACCTTATGTCACATGACTCAACCATGACACCACCGAGATCGGTTGACAGCTTTGGGAGCCTCTACCGGGCTGTGAACCCACTACCTACCAGCCTTATGTCCAGTGACTTAACCACAACACCAAGAAGCCGGTCATCAGCTTTGGGAGCCGGTACCTGGTTGTGAACCCAGTACCTACCAGCCTTATATCCAATGGCTTAAACATGACACCACCAAGGCTGGTAGCCCTGAAATGTGTCATCATTGTTTTTATTTGGAAGACGGTGATCTCAGTATTCCTGACAAATCTCTGTGAGTGGCACTTAGAGTTATTGTGTCTGACTACAGATATTAACATGCGAGTAATTGCGTCTGACTACAGACTCTTATCATTTCATGTTTTGTTGGCTGTAGTGCGCAGAGCAAAGACTAGTTAATCCTGCTGACAGAATCAACAGGTTTATGTGTGAGAGAGAACTGAATCTTCTGAACTCAAAGTGACAGATCCTGGTTTTTAAACACTAAGACATATTTTTCACTATTAAAAGTCGTTTCTTAATAATTAAGTCAGAAGTACTTACATTTTATTATTTATTATAATTTTTGTAAACTTGATATGGTTCTGGTCATCCAGATTTTTGAAATACCCCAAAATAAATTTTTCTTCATTCTAAAAATGCACATTCATCGGAGAAGTAATGGTTATCGAGACAAGCTCAAGTTACTTTAGACATCACAGACTTTAGCTTCTCTCTGTTATAACTTTATCCAAATGTGTGTTGCAGGTTTGTAGATTAACTAAAGTTACTTGTCCATTTTCACGGCCTGAAAGTAAGGATCTGTGCCTTTAATTGGTGCTTAAAATATCAGCAGATTTCTAAAGAATTCACTGAAGACAAAACTAAACATTTTCATTTGAATATAGCATTCAACCATTGTGTGTTCAAGCCACTGAAATTCTAATATGTGTCTTTATGCTTATATAATGTGTGTGTATGGATGGATAGATTGGAATAAATGAGAGGATTTAGACTGGATTGAAATGGGAAATGGAATGGATTTATGGCTGAATAATTATATTATTTAAATAATTCTATTAAATAACGTATATATATATTTTTTTTAAGCTACATTTTTCAAGACTTATATTTTACTTGTAACCAAAAACTGTCTGCATCCTTATTGTTTGGTGCAAAGCTCACACACAACATTCAATTTTTTAAAATCCTCAAAATTGTCCTGTTTTTTTTTTTTTAAATAAATTTTCATCTCTGATATAAAAACATGTATGAGATGATTTAGCGAAAAACTGGATCCACATTTACAAAAACAGCTGTTGGAGATAGCTGTAGAATTTTTCATCTTTTTCTGCAACATTATAGACATCGATTCACTTGTATCCACTTCTTGTTCTCAGTTGGATGTACGTAGAAAATTAATGGTTATGGATGTTGTGGAACACGCATTAAAAATGCATATACACAGAATAATTAGCAGCATTAAATCATTAGATACATTTGAAAGTACGTTTTCCATACTTTCAAGTTGAAAATAGCTCATACACAATAATTAGCAGCATTAAATCATTACATAGATTTAAAGGTATGTTTCCCATACTTTCAAGTTGGAAATAGCTCATTAAGTAATTTGTACTGATGCGTACTAAGTGCCTCGGTGCTTTTAGTTCTTATATTTTCCATGTTTATGTTTTGTGGTGCTTCATCCACAGAGAATTCCATGTTTTACCATCATATACTCTTCAAAAAAAGTAGTGGAACCTGAAATATTAATGTTAATATTAACTATTAGACCGAACATACGTTTTGACCACAGACATCCTAGTAAAGAACGTTCAGGTCTGTTTATGAACACACCGAAACACATTCCATAGTTTGCATATGCATCACGCAGTTCCCCCGTACACGTGCGTGGGGTGTCATTCTCGATTTTGACAATTTCCAGGAAGGTCGATTAATCACTGTGGAACATTATTTTTGTCACTCGTTTTCATTCTGTTGATCATACAGTTGTTATTGTTTTGTTTTTAGTCATTTTTATTGTTTGAATTTGCGATTTACTGATAAAAAAACGTCAACTTTCAAATTTTACTTCTGACCCCAATCGTCCTTCAAGATTTTTGGTGATCATAAAACCTACTGTAATATTGAACTACCGGTTGTAATGTTTGCCCAATTAATTCACTATTATCTTATAACCATTCCCCACAGCTAATATACCTTACAATTTTGGCAATTGTAAATTCTTATTAAGAGTTCCCCTACTTTTTTTGAAGAGTATATATGACTAATAACTGCCATTATATTCTATTTGTCTGTGTATAATACCATTATATCACAAATAACATTTTTAGTTCCGCTACGACGTTCGTCAGTGGAACGTTTCTGATACCGATTTAGCTGGCATCAGTCCATCCATTACCGGCCTCGGTGGCGTCGTGGTTAGGCCATTGGTCTACAGGCTGGTAGGTACTGGGTTCGGATCCCAGTCGAGGCATGGGATTTTTAATCCAGATACCCCCTCCAAACCCCGAGTGAGTGCTCCGCAAGGCTCAATGGGTAGGTGTAAACCACTTGCACCGACTAGTGATCCATAACTGGTTCAACAACGGCCATGGTTTGTGCTATCCTGCCTGTGGGAAGCACAAATAAAAGATCCCTTGCTGCTAATCGAAAAGAGTAGCCCATGTAGTGGCGACAGTGGGTTTCCTCTCAAAATCTATGTGGTCCTTAACCATATGTCTGACACCATATAACCGTAAATAAAATGTGTTGAGTGCGTCGTTAAATAAAACATTTCTTTCTTTTTCTGTCCGTCCATCTTCTTTTGATGTCTATCTTCTCCTACAGTTTTGATTGAATTGTTCTGAAACTTAATATAATGATCCTCTGGGATACCCTCCACAAACTAATAGAGAGATATTATGGTTATTTAGAATTTTGAAATTTTTATTAAATTTAAAAAACAATTAAATAAAACATTTAAGTCTATTTTCTCTTAACGTTTTTATCTGATAGTTCTGAAACTTGGTACTATGATTCTGTGAGACAAGTCTTCACAAACTAATAGAGACAAATTTAGGAAATTTTGACTTTGTGAATTTTTATTAAAAAATTTAAATAGAAATTTAACATTGAAAATTTAAAAGTCTATCTTCACCTAGAGTTTTGATTGAATAGTTCTAAAACTTGGTACTATGATTCTCTGGGTAAGTCTTCACAAACAAATAGAAAGCTATATTTGAATTTAAATTTTTTGAAATCAAATTTTAAAAATTTAAATAAAAATTTAAATAAAAATTTAATATTACTTGGTCTTTACAAATTAATTATCTAGAACTGACAAAATTAAAAATTAAATAGCAGAGCTGTATAGGCCGATCAGCCTCTTATTAAATACATGTCTGTTTTGCCATTATATTATTATTGACATTTTTGTTAAATACACATTTATTTTACCATTATTTCACCAATAACTGCTGGAATGATACATTTTTGTTAAATATTTGTCTGTTTTACTACATGTAATATATTATTTATAACATTGTGGTTAAGTATTTGTCTATTTTACCATTATATATCATTAATAATTGTGTGTGTGTGTGTGTGTGTGTGTGTGTGTGTGTGTGTGTGTGTGTGTGTGTGTGTGTCTATGTCTGTGTAAATGTATGCGTAAGTGTCCGAGTTAGGAGTGTATATATGAGTGTTTGTAAAAACATCTTTGCCATTCCATATGAGGTTATATAAACAGACAACCTGGCATTATATAAGACAAAAAATGGCCAGAATCTTAAAAGTGAAGTAGAAAACAAAATATTTGAGTAATATATGGCGTACATACACTGTTACCGTATATGTACTTGATACATATATATGTAATGTATAACCTTTATATTAAATACCTCCATATTTCTCAGTGTTATTTTTAATTGATAGGTATAAATGTAATGTATAACCTTTATATATTTTTAATTGATAGGTATATATGTAATGTATAACCTTTATATATACCTCCGTATTTCTCAGTGTTATTTTTAATTGATAGGTATATATGTAATGTATAACCTTTATATATACCTCTGTATAGTGTTATTTTAATTGATAGGTATATATGTAATGTATAACCTTTATATATACCTCTGTATTTCTCAGTGTTATTTTTAATTGATAGGTATATATGTAATGTATAACCTTTATATATACCTCCGTATTTCTCAGTGTTATTTTTAATTGATAGGTATATATGTAATGTATAACCTTTATATATACCTCCGTATTTCTCAGTGTTATTTTTAATTGATAGGTATATATGTAATGTATAACCTTTATATATACCTCTGTATTTCTCAGTGTTATTTTTAATTGATACATGGTATATATAACCTTTCCATATAGATAACCTTACCTCTGTGTTGAGGTACTTAAAACTGGCTGCTATTTTTAACTCTTATATACAAGACTGTTTTTTAGATTCGTGGCATCTTTATCTATTGAATTCTGCTACATCTATGTTATTTAATCTCACTGTGAACTGGCAAAGATTGTACTGTATTCTGTGAAACCAGTTCCTGAAAACCTGCAGCATGCTGTTTACTTGAGGGAGTTCAGCACTCTTTGGTTGTTTACGAATGTGGAATGGTGTGGATATGTCACGGCTGTTGAAATGGTATAATATTTATGTGTATTTTAGTGGACATTTTATTTACATGTGGAAGTATGGTTTTCTTTCATTATATTAAATATTATTTCAGGCATGTGTGCAGGAACTTTAGCAAGGGGGGGGGGGGGGGGGGGGGTGGGGGGGGGCGGAGGTGTCAAGACTGTGGCAAGTGAAGTTTATATTGAGATAGTCATGTTTCTCCAGAAAATATATTTTTAAAAAAGAAGAAAATTTGCGTTAGGAGGGGTGATTTTGACCCCCAAATCTCCCCTCTCCTCCTGCACACACCTATATTTGCATGTAAAAAACAATTATAGTTAATACGTGTTTCTGTTTTTCAGGATTAAATCTCATACAGAATCATGTGGAATAAACTTTATGCATGTGGAATACACTTTTCATGAGGAATACACTTTATACATGTGGAATACACTTTATACAGGAGGAATACACTTTATACTTTGTTGAAACTCTTCACTGTGCTGAAGGAACATTTACTGTTTGTTTTATTTGTTAAAATATGATTCCATTCAATGCTTGATTACGAGGGACATTTCTCATAACTATATTCCATAAAATTAATTAGTTAAAAAAAACAAAAAGAAGAAGAAGAAATATCTGTTCTTCTCTTGGAAATGTTCTTTAGAATACACAAATTGTTTGCATCACTGATTTACATTTTTGTTTGCATGCAGAGCAAATGAAGTGACCCATTTTTGACAGATTCAGAAGTGCTGAATTTAGATAGCAGATTATAGTGTGATGACAGATTAGTATGCAGAGCTAGAGTTCATTTGGTGGATTGCAGTTTTGTGTTCTGAATCTGTCAGCATTTCATATTAAACTATACACCTCATTCTGTAATACTCTGTGGTGATTTTCATTTCAAGATTGACATACAAAAAACAGTATATTGAAATTGTTTCTCTGTTAACTATGGAATTTCTGACTGTGTAGTAAAGACTTGGTCAGTTTTTGATGTATTGTATTTCTGTATTTTGAATTAAAAAAGTACAAGAAATATAAAACTGTTGTACAGGAAATTTTGATTTTTAAACTATGCAGTTGAACTCTGACAGTATTAATATTGAACAGTTTATGTTTTAAACTATGAAGTGTTTTTGTTTTAAACTATGCAATTCCTAATTATACAGTGTATTTGGATTTTCAGTTGATAAATTAAGTTCTGCAGAAAAGTGGTTTTTAATTATTCAGTTTATCAGGATTTCAGTTCTAAAAGATTTGATGTGGCATACTAAAAATTTAGTGATAGAATTATAATATAAGTGAATAGAAGTCTTTTGTATGTGTGTTTTTCAGACTAGAAATATAATTATTTTCAAATATTATATGACTTTTAAAACAAATTCTACATAATTATTACAGATAATGTATTAATTTAGCTTTATGCTCATAAATGTACTATGCAATTGTAAAGACAAATACGTAACTTTCATGAAATTGCATGACTTAATTTGAAGATCGCCCAGCATGAAGATATTCCAAAGAGGAACTATGATTGGCATCATTAACAAAATACTCCATATTGAAGACTTGAACCAAAGGAAAAAACCCAAACTGTTTCGTTTGATAATTTGTGTTTGCACATTTCTACACGGAGTATGGTTTTGAGTGTCTGAAACTGGACTTACTATCATGGTTGCCTCCCTTTATCGTACAATGGATGTGAGAAATTACACAAGTCCGTCACGTGACCCATTGTCCGAGTTCAGATGGAGGTCGTCTTGTACGTACAAACACAGCTTCGCCATCACAACGGGCTGGGCTATCCCTAACAACCCACGCCGTGGTTTCAATTATAATCTCGTTCATCGCGAATGCTGGGTATGTATCACAATTTAAACTCTTTTATTATAATAAATATTACATATTATCTTTTTTCTAGATGTTTATACAGTGCCATATATATACGTTTGGAGATTGCGTTATCCGTTTCAGTTGGAGAAATCTGTGCCTTACTCAAAAGTGTTTCTTTTTATGCTGCCATACAGCAATAGTCTTATTCAACTTACCGTACTAGCACAACAACAATGCTATACGACCTATGAGTCATGACCTCCACTGCAGAATTATCTCCCTTTGCCGGATGTATAACCTTCACCGACGCATGGGCAGACCATATATCCTCATTTTTGATTCTGCAGTCCTCCATTGCAGTCGATGTTTGTTTTAGCTCTTGAACATTTTTATAAAATTGTCTATTATTTTATAATTTGTTTTACTTTTTTGTTACGTTCTCTTGCTCCATCATACAAGGTCTTAGGGGGTTATGTTCATCATATTAACAATATACTCTTCTAGATCTGTGATGTTGTTCACTGTTCACCAAACAAAATCCATACAAGTTGACCACTTTAACTTTGAGTTATCGACCCTTTAGCTAGAGCACTGGCTCATTTTGCTGTTATATAAGTGGCAGTATACCATAGACACAGTTATCATATAGGTTACACACCACCATTAATTACTCCATGCAGTTCAATACAATTTTTATGTCAGAATACATTCTGTGAAGCTATCGAGAGGGTCATGTGACTACTAATTTTAGGGAGTGCTCACAACTGACAAGTACCATGTAAAAAATCAACATAGGTCGACCACAAAATGATGGGACAAAGAGTTGGGCTGAACCACTTTTCACGACATAGCTCATTCTTGCTACACAGTTTCTGTTCACACCTTCCCATGTGTATATATATTATACAAGACAGTACATACTTTAGTACCATACACCAGACGTGAGGCACTGACTGTAATCAATCCTACGACCCATCACACCTCAGGCGAGCCCAACCCTATTGTGACATATCATTAACTATGGCACCACAACTCTGAATGCTGTAACCATGGCGCGTGCACTCTCCCTCTCTCTCTGTCTGTCTCTCTCTCTCTCTCTGTCTCTCTCTCTCTCTCTCTCTCTCTCTCTCTCTCTCTCTCTCTCTCTCTCTCTCTCTCTCTCTCTCTCTCTCTCTCTCTCTCTCTCTCTCTCTCTCTCTCTCTCTCTCTCTCTCTCTCTCTCTCTCTCTCTCTCTCTCTCTCTCTCTCTCTCTCTCTCTCTCTCTCTCTCTCACTCTGAGTGTGTTTGGGTGTTTCTTTCTCAAATTTGTCTACACCTCCTGCAGCATTATGAGTCTGTCTCTCCCACCACTGACTGACGCGGAAAAAAAGATCAATCATAATGGGCTATGATTGCTTTTTGATGGAGGCTATTAAACCACTGTATTGGCTATTGATTTGACAAGCGGTAACTGTTTTTTAAACAGCTCGCTAATAATTAAGAGCACACTGTTTAGGCTGGAACGAATCACAGACAGAGCTCTGAATTATTTACTACACTTGTCTACAATAATGTGTGTGTGTGTATTGTCTGTGTGTGTGTCTGTCTGTGTGTGTCTGTGTGTGTGTGTGTGTGTGTGTATTGTCTGTGTGTGTGTGTGTGTATGTCTGTGTGTGTCTGTGTGTCTGTGTCTGTGTGTGTGTGTGTGTGTATATTGTCTGTGTGTCTGTGTGTGTGTGTGTGTGTGTGTCTATGTGTCTGTGTGTGTTTGTGTGTGTATATGTGTGTCTGTGTATTGTGTCTGTGTATTGTGTCTATGTGTGTGTGTGTGTGTGTGTGTTTGTGTGTATGTGTGTGTGTCTGTGTATTGTGTATGTGTATTGTGTATGTGTATTGTGTCTGTGTGTGTATATATGTGTGTCTATGTATGTGTGTGTGTCTGTGTATTGTGTCTGTGTCTGTGTCTTTGTGTGTATATGTGTATCTGTGTATGTATGTGTCTGTCTGTGTATTGTGTCTGTGTGTGTCTGTGTGTATATATGTGCATTGCGTGTGTGAGCGTGTGTGTGAGTGTATGTGTATGTGTGTCTGTGTCTGTCTGTGTGTGTGTGTGTGTTTTGCGATCATTTTATAAAATATATATTGTAAATATTAAAAATTACTTACTTGTAAAATGGGTATTATTTGTGGGAGTAAATGTTTGTGATTTGGAAATTACAGCTTTTGTGCTTTTCAATTTTCATGGTTGCCAAAAAAAAAATTGTTTTGTTTTTGTTAGGTGAATATAGCATGTTGTGATAAATCCAGAAAAAACCCACTTAATCAAATGTTTGATATCCATGAGTGGGAACTAGTGGTGTCATTAAAAAAAAAAAAATCCTGTGCATACATTGATCAAAGTATATGTTTAATAGAACTGAAGAAACGATCAAATCATTTTCAAATTTTTTATTTAATGGTCATTTGTAAACATTATAAGACAATTTGCACATTTGTGATGTATCATCATCTTCATCAAATTTCAACCATTTACAAATGTGCAATTGGTTTCAGACATTTTCTTTGATGTGCAGAACAGGCCTCAGTGGTGTAGTGGTTAGGCCATCGGTCTACAGGCTGGTAGGTACTGGGTTCGGATCCCAGTTCAGGCATGGGATTTTTAATCCAGATACCGACTCCAAACCCTGAGTGAGTGCTCCGCAAGGCTCAATGGGTAGGTGTAAACCACTTGCACCGACCAGTGATCCATAACTGGTTCAACAAAGGCCATGGTTTGTGCTCTCCTGCCTGTGGGAAGCGCAAATAAAAGATCCCTTGCTGCTAATTGGAAAGAGTAGCCCATGTAGCGGGTTTCCTCTCAAAATCTCTGGGGTCCTTAACCATATGTCTGACACCATATAACATTAAATAAAATGTTTTGAGTGCGTTGTTAAATAAAACATTTCTTTCTTTGGTGTGCAGCAACTTTTTTCCACGAGTATAAATCACATGTGTGGTACCCGTGTTTTTATTGCTGGCTATGTGCTGTATTCTGCATGCAACATTTTCTGCTAATGGCCAGTAAAAACTATTGTTTGACCTGCGCTAAAACAAAGCAATATATATATTTTTTTAACAACGCTTTCGGAGAAAAAGTGTTTTGTGTTTTACGCTTTAATGGCAAAAGTAATTGAATGTGCAGACGTTTCTATTCACTGGTGTTTTAACTGTGGTCTGAATTACCGTAATCCTTACATAATTACTTTTCGGAATGACAAGTTAACAGATCATGTGATGTTTTTAGGGGAACCATTGCAGTTGATTTAGGCTGTAGTTTTAACTGTCTGGTTCCAATTAGTACAGAACTGTCAGGATTTTTTTTTAAAGGTGACGTTGACGCTTTAAGTATCAGCAGTAAAGATATTGAGTGGGGCTGGAGTTAGCTCAGTTGGTTGAGTGCTCGCCTGAGGTGCTTGTGTCACAGGATCGAACCACCTCGGTGGATCCATTCAACTGATTGAGTTTTTTCTCGTTCCAACCAGTGCACCACAACTGGTCAAAGGCTATGGTATGTATTTTCCTGTATGTGGGAAAGTACATATAAAAGATCCCTTGCTGCTAATGAAATAACATAGCGGGTTTCCTCTGATAACTACGAGTCAGAATTACCAAATGTTTGGCATCAAATAGTTGATGATTGATTAATCAATGTGCTCTAGTGGTGTTGTTAAACAAAACAATTTTTTTAACTTTAACTATCAGCAGTAAGCATATTGAGTAGCCAGATGCATTTGACAGATTTTAAAATTATTATGTCTGCAGTAAGAACAAAAAAAAAATAACAACAGAATACAAAACAAAACAAAAATCCACCCCCACCCCCAAAAAAGATTAAACAAAAATAAATTTCAACTATGATCATGTTTTAAAAAAAGAAATGAAAGGAATATTTTTAAGACACCTTGGAACATTTTAAACTTCAACTATTTTGTGTCTGTCTTTGTTTTTGGACAAGGAGCAGGACGTAGCCCAGTGGTATAGCACTCGCTCAATGCTCGATCGGTCTGGGATTGATCCCCGTCGGTGGGCCCATTGGCTTATTTCTCATTCCAGCTAGTGCACCACGACTGGTATATCAAAGGCCATGGTATGTACTACCCTGTCTGTGGGATGGTGCATCTAAAAGATCCCTTGCTGCTAATCGAAAAGAGTTGCTTATGAAGTGGCGACAGCAGGTTTCCTCTCTCAATATCTGTGTGGTCCTTAACCATATGTCAGATGCCATATAGCCGTAAATAAAATGTGTTGAGTGCATCGTTAAATAAAACATTTCCTTCCTTGTTTTTGGACACTTGGTCTTAAAAATAGAGCCGAAACCTGGTGGTACCACATAGGCTATACTTAAATTACCCCAAAAGCATCAAGGGATCTTTTATTTTATTTTTGTTCATTTCACCATAAACAGCACATACCATGGTATTTGATGTACCAGTCATGCAACACTGGTTGGAATGGGAAAAACCTGAATCAATTGAGAGCAATTGATTATACTACCCATCCCTCCTAATATTTTTTTTTTTTTTAAAGAAAGAAAAACGGAAAGAGCTTTCCACTGTTTTGCCACTGAATACTAAATATCAGTAGTTATAGTTTTAAATAAATTTTAAAAAAAATCATCAAAAAACCCTATTTGAATTTAAAAAAAAAAAAAAAATCAGGAAAAAAAGAAAAGAAATCATAAGCAGACCAAAAGAGGAATGGATGCTAGATAGCAGGAAGAAATAAAATACTCGGAATTGATTTATTTTCGGGCTAAACCTCCCATTCAGTTTACGCTTCAGCTGAATTTGTTGTTCATTGTGATTTACTTTCTTCTAATTCTGTTTGTATTGACTTTTTTTCAAGAATTACTAACAAGACGGTTATAAGTGAGAATAATGGAGACAAATTTGCCATGGATAACAGTTAGTTTATGCTAACTGCGAGTTCTTTATTTGAGTCCCGCTATATGTGTCTGCGTTTACTCTTCATTTTATGCAGGGATGTGACAGTTCATTTGTTACTCTTGTCAAAGAGAATTGTCCTCAGTTTTCTTCAAGTTTCAGGATAAATTTAGCAGCTAGCAGCACTCAGCTTGTGCAGGTTTTTTGTGGTCACTCCCAGTTTAAGAAGCCATGCATATTTCCCTCCCTTGTTTTTTCAAGCTTTAATATTAGCCTAGTACCGGTGGCGTCATGGTTAGGCCAAAAGACTACAGACTGGTAAGTACAGGGTTCGCAGCCCGGTACTGGCTTCCACCCAGAGTGAGTTTTAACAACTCAATGGGTAGGTGTAATATCTGGGCTGTCTGTCCAGGACAGTGGGTTAGTTGTTAGTGAGAGAGAAGAAGGTGTAGTGGCCTTACACCTACCCAATGAGATGTTAAAACTCGCTCAGAGTGTGAGCCGGTACCGGGCTGCGAACCTTGTACCTACCAGCCTTATATCCAAGGGTTAGTTGTTAGTGGTTAGTGAGAGAGAAGAAGGTGTAGTGGCCTTACACCTACCCAATGAGATGTTAAAACTCGCTCGGAGTGTGAGCCGGTACCGGGCTGCGAACCTTGTACCTACCAGCCTTATATCCAAGGGTTAGTTGTTAGTGGTTAGTGAGAGAGAAGAAGGTGTAGTGGCCTTACACCTACCCAATGAGATGTTAAAACTCGCTCGGAGTGTGAGCCGGTACCGGGCTGCGAACCTTGTACCTACCAGCCTTATATCCAAGGGTTAGTTGTTAGTGGTTAGTGAGAGAGAAGAGGGTGTAGTGGCCTTACACCTACCCACTGAGTCATTAAAACTTGCTCTGGGTGGGAGCCAGTACCGGGCTGCGAACCCAGTACCTACCAGCCTTATGTCCGATGGCTTAACCACAACACTGTGCTGAGATTCCATACATATCAGGACAACCATGAACGCACCAAGCTCCATACTTATAAAACGTTTACAGTCTAGACTGAAGAATCTATTAGAGTCAGACACTCTAACATCGTGGCAATGCCACATAATTAAATTTCCATTATATTCATTACGATTTAAAGCCATTTAAAGCCATTTAAAGCCATCTCAATGAATGTGTAACTAATATCATTAGGGAATGTCATATCTGGTGACGTCACTTTATATTGGAATTTTTAACTTATTGAGCGGTATTGTTTATGAATCCCCCCCCCCCCCCCCCCCAAAAAAAAATATCAAAATAAAATATACAAGTTTTTGCAGATAATTTTTTTGGAATGTAATAGAAATAACAGACAATCCTTAAACATCATTAGAGATTTATTATACTTGATGTGCAGTCAGTTTGGGATCGATCCCTGTCAGTGGACCCATTGGGCTATTTCTCATTCCAGCCAGTGTACCACAAAGGCTATGGTATGTGCTATCCTGTCTGTGGGATGGTGCATATAAAAGATCCCATGCTACATTAGGAAGCATGCAGCAGGTTTCCTCTGAAGACTACAACTAAGAATTACCAAATGTTTGACATCCAATAACCAATGTGCTCTAGTGGTGTCGTTAAACAAAACAAACTTCTTCTTTTTTTTATTAGAGATTTAAGTCTCTACACTAACATTTTATAAGCAGATATCTAGAAATTAATATTCTATGCATAAAAAGCCAATGAACCACGACTAGTATATCAAAGGCCGTGGTAAGTGCTATTCTGTCTGTGGGATTGTGCATATAAAAGATCCCTTGCTACTAATGGAAAAATATAGTGGGTTTCCTCACTAAGACTTTATGTCAAATTACTTTGGTTTTGTTACTTTGTAAATTTATCATTCTTAATGAGTGATATTACACCAAAACAAATAATCTACAGTGACTGGGTAATCAGATTTTTAATAGCTATAGCCTTTCTGATGAGTTTTCTAAGTAAATGGTATAGGTTTCATCCGACGCCATATAACCGTAAATAAAATGTGTTGAGTGCGTCATTAAATAAAACATTTCCTTTCTTTCCTTCCTTTCCATTTGACAGGAGAAAGAAACTGAATTTTGTTGACAATACCACAGTACATTGTTTATTCACTTGCTATTATATATTTGATATAATAGTTATGACTTGTAAATTGACAATGAAAGAAAAAAACTCCCAACATTATAGGATTATTCTTGTCATTGATTAGCAAATAGTTGTGTTTATACTTTGCATTAGTCAGTGATGTTATATAATGGGAAGGTATGATTAAGAATTAATTAAAATTGTAATTTTGTAAAATTTTGCATTAAAAAATAGTTTTCACACTTTCATTATTGAAAAACCCAAGGTGAAAAATTGCACATATCAAAATGTTGAATAGGTGAAAATTGCTTCCCATGTAGTAATAGGTTTTGTCTGGTGATGTAGGATGGGGTGGTTAGGTTGCAGCTGTAAACTGGGTAATAATATATTTTTTATGTGCATGGTTTTTGGAATGCTGTAGGTGCATGCAATGCATGTGTGGAATTTGGAAAATGGACTTACAAAAAATCTATTCTATGATTATCAATAGTAGCATTTCCATATGCTGGGGGGGGGGGGGGGGGGTGGGGGTGGACAGGATGTAGCCAAGTGGTAAAGCATTCGCTTGATGCGCGGTCTGTTTAGGATTGATTCCTGTTGATGGACCTATTGGGCTGTTTCTCGTTCCAGCCAGTGCTTCACAACTGGTGTAACAAAGGCTATGGTATGTGCTATCCTCTCTGTGGGATGGTGCATATAAAAGATCCTTTGTTGGATGACTACGTATCAGAATTACCAAATGTTTGACATCCAATAGCCAATGATTAATTAAATCAATGTGCTCTAGTGGTGTCGTTAAACAAAACAAACTTCGTCTTCCATTTGCTGGTGTGTTTGTTTTTGTAACTGTGACCACAACATGGAAAATGAAATCTTTC
>NC_054699.1:15913364-15963364 GCF_016097555.1 Gigantopelta aegis | reverse complement strand
CACCACAACTGGTACATCAAAGGCTGTGGTATGTGCTTTCCTGTCTATGGGATGGTGCATATAAAAGAACCCTTGCTGCTAATCGAAAAGAGTAGCCCATGAAGTGGCGACAGCAGGTTTCCTCTCTCAATATCTGTGTGGTCCGTAACCATATGTCCCGACGCCATATAACCGTAAATAAAATGTGTTGAGTGCGTCGTTAAATAAGACATTTCCTTCCTTCCTTCCTTCCTTCCTTCCTTATGTAACCTTGGCTTGTCCCTTTGTCACTCATTTGGGGGAAGGACATAGCCCAGTGGTAAAGCGATCGCATGATGCGCAGTCGGTCAAGCATCGATCCCCATCGGTGTCCCCATTCGGTTATTTCTCGTTCCAGCCAGTTCACCATGACTGGAAAGGAAAGGAAGGAAATGTTTTATTTAAAGACGCACTCCACACATTTTATTTACGGTTATATGGCATCTGACATAATATGGTTAAGGACCACAAACCATGACTGGGATACCAGCCAGTTCACCATGACTGGTATATCAAAGGCCGTGGTATGTGCTATTCTGTTTGTGGGATGGTGCATATAAAAGATCCCTTGCTATTAATGGAACAATGTAGTGGGTTTCCTCTCTGTGAGTGTCAAATTTACCAAATGTTTGTGACATCCAATAGCCGATGATTAATAAATTAATGTGCTCTAGTCGTGTTGTTAAACAAAACAATTATTTAACCTTGGTGAAGAGTACTTGGGCTAGATAACAGACTAGAGAACTGAGCCTGTGCTTATAAAATTTTAGTCTAAGCACAAATCTTTAATGATGTCACATGTATTTCCTTTCATTTCAACTTATATCCGTGCTTATATCCAATTAAGGTTCAAGCACACTGTCCTGGGCACACATCTCAGCTATCTGGGCTGTCTGTCCAGGACAGTGAGTTAATTGTTAGTTGGTCTGTGGTTAGCGAGAGAGAAGAGGGTGTAGTGACCTTACACCTACCCACTGAGCCTTTAAGAAGTCACTCTGGATTGGAGCCGGTACCGGGCTACGAACCCTGTACCTACTAGCGTATAATCCAATGGCTTAACCACTGCGCCACCGCGGCCGGTCACATGTATTTGACAATTTGGTGAACAACAATTAAAACCATGGTCCTCTTGGACTAATGTGAAGAGAATCATTAACATAAATGTATATGTGAAAATATTGTATACACATTTGACAATTTGGTGAAGTGCATTTAAAACCCTGATATACATATACATATATGCACTAATTCAAAGAGAATCGTTCACATAAATATATTTGTAAAAATATTGTATACTTTTGTTCATCCTCATGTCTCTTCACACTTCTTTTTTTTTTTTAAATGAAAGACAATCACATGAAAAACATTGCGTTATATCAATACTCATAGTGTTTTTTTCACATGCCGCATATTCGACATTGCACTTGATGACGTGAAGATTTCGATAAACCACATCACACACCGACCCCAATCACAATCATCTCGGATATTGGCTTCATGATGAGTTCTGTAGGTGAACCATTAGATTACAAAGATAAGATTTTTTTCTCAAGCAATCAATGAATTTTTTTGATTTTTTTTGCAATTTGATATCCTGGGTGGAACACATAACATTCGGCGACTCTTTCATAAGATGTGACATGACATTTTGATGATGATCTTTGTCGTTTGTAACCAATACTGGTTCAATTATTTTCGACCAGTAGGATGGTGCGGGACTGAGTTTGCGACAATGTCCTCTTATAAGAGGGAGAAAGACGTATAATCACGGCACGTGTCGGGTTTCGGATCACAGATCAATTTGTTTCATCGATTTGCCCCCCATCCCCCCCTGCTCATGGATTGAGTGTCGAATGTTAAGGGAAACCCTGCGTATAGCCCATGATACATGTATAACCCTCATTGCAAGTATAGCTTCAGAAGTGAGGTTTTGTGTAAACAACTGGTTGCTTCCCCCGTGGGGTGACCGTTGGCCTAAAAATCACTCTGTGTTTATCATATTGATGTGAATTAGGCGCTGGGAGGATTTGGTCAGATTTGGAGAGGCTGCATTCAGTACCACGAGCACACTCGTGTCTGGCCATTAAGCAAATTGTGTCACATTACTGCTTGATGTGGCCATAAAAGAAATTGTGTCACTTTACTATTTGGGCTGATCATATTAAACAAAGTGTCTTGTTTCACTGCTTGTATAGTCTTGTTATTAAGTTAAGTATGTTTTACTGTTAGGTGTGGCCATTAAATGCATTATACCTTGGTATGTCATTTTGTTGTTTGATATGACCATTACAAGAATTATGTTATTTTGCTGTTAGGTGTGGGCATTAAATGCATTATACCTTGGTATGTCATTTTGTTGTTTGGTATGACCTTTAAAAGAATTATGTTATTTTACTGTTAGGTGTGGCCATTAAATGCATTATACCTTGGTATGTAATTTTGTTGTTTGGTATGACCATTAAAAAAATTATGTTATTTTACTTCTTGGTGCAGCCATTAAAAGAATTATATTATTTTATTTCTTGGTGCAGCCATTAAAAGAATCATGTTATTTTACTTCTTGTTGCAGCCATTAAAAGAATTACCCTGATATTTTATTTTGCTTTTTCATATGACCATTAAAAGAATCATGTTATTTTACTGCTTGGTATAGCAATTAAATGAATTACCCTAGTATGTCATTTTGCCTTTTAGTATGACCTATAAAGGATTAATATTTTACTACTTTGTGTGGCCATTAAATTAATTACCCTGATTAATCAATTTGGTTTGTTTGTAATGACCATTAAAAGAATAATCTTATTTTACTTTTTGGTGTGGCCATTAAATTAATTACCCTGGTATTTCATTTTGCTTTTTTTGATGGCTGTTAATTACCCTAAAATCTTGAAAATTAACAGATATATATATATATATATATATTTTTTTTTTTTAAAGAACAGCTGTTTAAAATTTGTCAAAGCCAGGGTTTCTGCCAGAGGGTAAAATGGGTATGGTAATTTTAATTTTTTTCACCTACTGACAAAATATTGACTCTTTATCATTATTGTATGATTTTATTAACCCTAACCCTAAACCTTACCTATTTTCTTTCTGGGGGAGACCCCGATAATCACATTCAGCACATACATTGCAAATACATGTAATCAATTTCATAGTGCCTGCATACCCAAACATTTCTTTCTGGCTGAAACCCCGAAAGCACATGAAATATGTAGTCAAGTTCCTAACATTCAAATCCATAACCAACTAACAGTGGCACTGGACTGTGTTGTTTTTATTGCATACCTACAAATTATTTTCTGACAGAAAGCCTGATGACCATTAAAAGAATTGGTGTTATTTTACCGCTTGGATTGGTAGCCAACAGGAAATTTGTTTTTTATAGCCTGATCAGCTATTACATAAATTGTGTTGTAATGTTCTTACTGGTTTGTCAGATGGTTTTAAATGTTTCTTTTTACTGACTGGTCTGGCCGTCAAATGAATTTTGCTATTTTGCTTCTTGTTAGTGTGTCCATTAAATGAATTATACCATTTAACTGCTCATTGGTATGGCCATTAAATCTGTTGATTTTTGAACAGACATCTTAAGGCAGAGGAATATTGGTTTGACATACCTCAGCAAGTTTTGAACTATGACTAAATATTGTCCTTTTTTCCCCTTTTTTTTCCTTTTTTCTTTTTGTTCCAGCCAGTGCACCACGACTGGTATATCAAAGGCCATGGTATGTACTATCCAGTCTGTGGGATGGTGCATATAAAAGATCCCTTGCTGCTAATCGAAAAGAGTAGCCCATGAAGTGGTGACAGCAGGTTTCCTCTCTCAATATTTGTGTGGTCCTTAACCATATGTCCGACGCCATATAACAGTAAACAAAATGTGTTGAGTGTGTCGTTAAATAAAACATTTCTTACTTTTTTCTTTTTTTTTCGTCATAAAAATATACAATATACATAAAGAATAATACATGAGTGGCCATTAGATACTATTTATCTCACAACAAGTTGTATTAAAATGTATCTTATGAGCGAAAGTGAGTTTGATATGTTTTTAAACAACGAGTTGTGAGATAAATGATATCTAACAGACACGAATGTATTACTCTATTTCTTACATATTCTCAAAAACCAGGTTTTATGCAAATTTTAACATCTTTATCAACTACCAGATATTTACAACCCTTTGCACTTGTAGTTGCCTTACGCATTACAGACACATGATTGTCAGGTTAACTATACGTCACAGTGTAATCGATTTCCACCATGCTGTTTTTTTACTGGATGTATGGCATTGGTGACCTGGTCATCATCTAGGAGCAGCCAATCATATGTCTTGAAATTGTTTACACACGTACCACATGTACGTGTGTAAACAACTATGTGTTATGAAAAATAATACATGGTGTTCTCATTGACAGGTGTGTAAGAAAATATAGTGCTGATATATATTGATAAAATAAGCGTGTAACAATAAAATAGATGATGCATTATAAAAAGGTCTCCTACATATTAATATAACTATTAACATAATTAATCTGTGAATGAATTCTATATATTATTGTAATATATTCTGTAAATATAATGTACCCATAAATAATTCTTAAAAATAAATATACATTATACTTTATACAATTAGTTTTGTCCAGCATTTCCACTTTTCCATGGTATGTGCTATCCTGTCTGTGGGATGATGTATATAAAAGATCCCTTGCTACTAATGGACAAAATGTAGCAGACTTCCTCAAACAAACTAAACTTTGAAAACTTAAAACATTCAGTGTGTTTTGACATCAAGAAAAAAGAAGAAAAAAACCCTACTATTATATTCTGACATGTATTAATTCTGTCTGACACAGACAGTAATTGCCACAATACAAAAAAAAGAGAAAAAAAGTCCTCATCATCCGTCTTCATATCAGCAAACATCGAGGGACTAATTAAATTCTATCGTATCCAATTTACATCGAAATCATCTTGGTCGAACAATGTGTTCCATACAAAAACCCGCCCGTCGTCGCCTCTCCGCCAGTGGCCCGCTTAATGAGGAGATGTGACAAAAAGCCATTGATTCTTCACGTCCACTTTTTTGCAATCATATTCTGCTAGTTAGCTCTTTAACAGCATTAGCAAATACTGCGGTGGCAAGAATTATAGACCACACGATTGTGTGCATGTTTCGGTGTATGGTTGAACAACGCACTGACCCAGAGCTGCGTTGATACGGGATGTACTCTCTTCTCCTCTTCTTCTTCTTCTTTTGACAGGGACTTCTTCGACAAAATAACGATCCTTAATGGACTCATTTACAACCTAAACTCTTTGCTGGATATAGCACTATAGACGGCTATATGCATTAAGTGCTTTATAGCTATAGAGTTGTTTCAGAATTGATCGTTGGTGGGGTGGGGATGAGGCAGGTCTAGCTAGCTAACTATGGCACTCGCCAAATTCACCAATTGTGAATTAAAAAACTCGCCAAATTCGCCAATTTGCTAATAAAAAATAATAAAAAATTGGTGAATTGTATTTTAATTTGGTGAAATAATTTAATGAAATAATTTAATGAAATAATTTATATTCCATAAGAAAATAAAATGGGTTTGTGCAATTCTTGCAGTTTCTAGCAGTGTGCCATGACTTGTATATCAAAGTCTGTGTAATGTATTACATGTATCTTTTCTGTGGGATGGTGCATATAAAAGATCCCTTGCTACTAATAAAAAAATGTAGCGGGTTTCCTCTCTAAGACTATATGTCAAATTACCTAATTTTTTACATCCAATAGCCGATGATTAATAAATGAATGTGCTCTAGTGGAGTTGTTAAACAAAAGAAACAAACATTTTATACCATGAAATATACATATAAGATATCCAAGAATTTACATATGTTAATATATTATTAATATATTACCAAATGTTTGACAT
Source organism: Gigantopelta aegis (assembly GCF_016097555.1). NCBI lineage: Eukaryota > Metazoa > Mollusca > Gastropoda > Neomphalida > Peltospiridae > Gigantopelta > Gigantopelta aegis. Next base: position 15,957,416 of record NC_054699.1, on the reverse strand, counting down.
TCAATAGCCGATGATTACTAAATGAATGTGCTCTAGTGGCATCATTAAACAAAAGAAAGAAATGTTTTATTTAATGACGCACTCAACACATTTTATTTATGGCTATATGGCATTGGACATATGGTTAAGGACCACACAGATATTGAGAGAGGAAACCCACTGTTACCACTTCATGGGCTACTCTTTTCGAATAGCAGCAAGGGATCTTTTATATGCACAAGATAGTACATACCACGACCTTTGTTACATCGGTTGTGGAGCACTGGCTGGAATGAGAAATAGCCCAATAGGTCCACCGATGGGGATCGATCCTAGACCAACCACGCATCAAGCGAATGCTTTACCACTGGGCTACGTCCCGCCCCATCATTAAACAAAACAGACTTTAACTTTTATTATTTAGGACAGCTTTGAGTGCGTTTGTAAATTCTAAACAGTCAGTTATTTAGGACAGCTTTGAGTGCGTTTGTAAATTCTAAACAGTCAGTTATTTAGGACAGCTTTGAGTGCGTTTGTAAATTCGAAACAGTCAGTTATTTAGGACAGCTTTGAGTGCGTTTGTAAATTCGAAACAGTCAGTTATTTAGGACAGCTTTGAGTGCGTTTGTAAATTCTAAACAGTCAGTTATTTAGGACAGCTTTGAGTGCGTTTGTAAATTCTAAACAGTCAGTTATTTAGGACAGCTTTGAGTGCGTTTGTAAATTCGAAACAGTCAGTTATTTAGGACAGCTTTGAGTGCGTTTGTAAATTCGAAACAGTCAGTTATTTAGGACAGCTTTGAGTGCGTTTGTAAATTCGAAACAGTCAGTTATTTAGGACAGCTTTGAGTGCGTTTGTAAATTCGAAACAGGCAGTTATTTAGGACAGCTTTGAGTGCGTTTGTAAATTCGAAACAGGCAGTTATTTAGGACAGCTTTGAGTGCGTTTGTAAATTCGAAACAGGCAGTTATTTAGGACAGCTTTGAGTGCGTTTGTAAATTCGAAACAGTCAGTTATTTAGGACAGCTTTGAGTATGTTTGTAAATTCTAAACAGTCGGAATCATTGAGCTAATTGTCAGGTATAGATTTATGTTCACAGATTTAGATAGCTTAACACTTTCTCCAAACTGGGTTGTGTGGTGATTTGTCTGACAGAAAACGATATCCCCACAAGGCAACTATATCAAATTCTTGACAAAGCAGTGGTTAGTCCCAAATGACAACTGTATGAAGTTTGTGATAGCATTAAAGTGGAAACAAATATGACTGGCTGATAAGAGTAGAAAGACAGGGACAGTGACAGGAATTAAATGTAACTACAACAGGCCAGTGATGCTGAAAATAGTGCATGTTGTTTTTGCAGTGTCAAGAGTAAGATGTAAAAACAAATGGCTGATGAAAGTATTAAAAAAAAGAGGAAAGTTATCATATGGAACACTTTACTTGATATAGGTAGTGGCGTAGGGAGGTGCTAAAATGTGTGGGGGACACTATTATAAAGCTAATGTAAAGCACATGCACCCCTTGCCCCCCCCCCCCCATTCCTACGCCAGTGATAGGATTGTCAAGATTAAGATGTTAATACAAATGGCTAATGACAGTACAATTGAATGGAAAGTTACCACATGTATAGGATTGTCAATAGTACATGCAATATGTAAATACAAATGGCTAATGACAGTACAATTGAATGGAAAGTTACCACATGTATAGGATTGTCAATAGTACATGCAATATGTAAATACAAATGGCTAATGACAGTTAAAAAAACATGAAAAGTTACCACATGGAACACTTTACTTAATATATGATTGTCAAGAATAAGATATAAATACAAATGGCTAATGACAGTAAAATTAATGGAAAGTTACCTCATGGAACACTTTACTTGATATAGAATTGTCAAGAATAAGATATAAATACAAATGGCTAATGACAGTAAAATTAATGGAAAGTTACCTCATGGAACACTTTACTTGATATAGAATTGTCAAGAATAAGATATAAATACAAATGGCTAATGACAGTAAAATTAATGGAAAGTGGAACACTTTACTTGTATACAAGAATAAGATATAAATACAAATGGCTAATGACAGTAAAATTAATGGAAAGTTACCTCATGGAACTCTTTACTTGATATAGAATTGTCAAGAATAAGATATAAATACAAATGGTTAATGACAGTAAAAACAAATGAAAAGTTACCTCATGGAACACTTTACTTGATATATGATTGTCAAGAATAAGATATAAATACAAATGGCTAATGACAGTAAAATTAATGGAAAGTTACCTCATGGAACACTTTACAAGAATAAGATATAAATACAAATGGCTAATGACAGTAAAATTAATGTCACCTCATGAATACTTGAGATATAAATACAAATGGCTAATGACAGTAAAATTAATGGAAAGTTACCTCATGGAACACTTTACTTGATATAGAATTGTCAAGAATAAGATATAAATACAAATGGCTAATGACAGTAAAATTAATGGAAAGTTACCTCATGGAACACTTTACTTGATATAGAATTGTCAAGAATAAGATATAAATAAATACAAATGGCTAATGACAGTAAAATTAATGGAAAGTTACCTCATGGAACACTTTATTTGATATAGGATTGTCAAGAATAAGATGACAGTACAAATACAAAACACTTTACGTGGTATGGACTTTTTTCATTGTCATTCACATCAGCTACCAAAACAATCTTACAAAAACAATATTAAAAAATAATTTATCAAAATAATGTTTTCTTAATAATTGATCAGTTAAAAATATTAATAATAAAAACACATTAAAAAAAATACCTGCAAAAATATTGTGATATGGAAATTAAAACTATGTGATATGTTCCTACATTTTATTAAACTAATATGATCTTTTTAATGTCTCTTATCGAAAATCAAAGCTAATCATATCAAATGTTGAAAAAAAAGGGAAGAAATTACACTGATTGTCCTGTTTATATTAATTCAATGTCGGTTAATGAACAAGTAACGTGAGAAATATGTCTACAGTTTCATCTACTAGTATGTCATTGAGCACTTATTGCTGTACCGTATAGCTGCATTATCGTAGATACAAGTGCCATATTTCACTGTTTTCACATTTATTTATGATAGATACGTACCTGCAAATTAGTTCATTCCACGCGTGCTCTTTGCATTTATATTCTCGAGAATATTGATATTAAGTGCTGTTACTCGACATAATTAGAGGCCGACTGATATAAAAGTAAATCAATGTCAAATATTCCATCGAAAATACAGTCAGTTATTTTCCATCAAAAAGAAATAAAATCTGTAACATAAAATTTAACCTATAGGTAATCCTCTGTAGATTTTCCAATAAATTTAAATTTCGGCTATTAAATGAAATTATTTGATTGTAATTGTCCAAGAGCATATTGTCCAAGACATTTACAATTATATATATATATATATATATATATATATAGAAAAGTTATTAGAATGAAGTGTATCGGATGAATATATAAAAAGATAGAATTTCACAACGTTTTAACGGGTTCATCAGTTCCCATTATGGGTGAAAGGCACTCATTTCATTAAAACGTTGTAAAATTCTATCTTTATATATATATATATATATATATAATAATAATAATAATAATATTTGTATTTAAAAAATGTAGTCTCTTTTAATATGTCTACTAATATTAAAAATACAAAGAGATGGGTTGGTTTTTAATTTTATTTAATTATAATGTTTACATTTAATCTTGTTAATTTTTGAAAGTATTCAAGGTCATGTTGGCAACTTTTTCTTTAATTTCACCCCTAGTTGGGGACAGGTATTTCTGTAACAGAAATCTTGCAATTAAAAAAAAAAAAAACCCCCAGAAAAACAAAAACAATTATACTTTACTTTTCATACAATATAAAAAATAATAAAAACAATAAATACCCATGTATATTTGGCATTATGGAACTTTGCTGGAGCCCCTTTTATTAATTCAGTTACAGTTAATACTACCGTATTTCACATGTTGATTTTTTGTTTTTAAACAACAGACTGGAAATCTCACAATTTGTCATTCATTCAGCCACGGTTGAGTGCCGAGAGAAGAAGTGTTGACATAAAATCTGGAATCTAATGCTATTGACAAATTGATTTCATGCAAATTTGCATCATTTCACAATTTGTCTGTTGCTTGTTACAGCCTGTGTATTTGCTGTGCATATTGTGAAAAGTTTAAACTTGTCACAGATTTGATTGGTTGCCATAGATTGGCTTTTTGTGCGATCCTGCTTTCCACAGACTACGAGTAATTTGCCAACTTATTCCCCTGCTTTACGAATAATCCGCATGGGCAGCCAGCCGTTTTTCACCGCCAGTAACGGAAGGTGTTGAATTTCACGTCCAGGAATACCGAATTGGATTTTTCATATTCGTTAATTACAAACATCACGGCTTATATATAGTCTTGTTTAGAGTGCGCACTGAATTGTTTCTTTAGTAATTCACAAGACGGATTGGTGTTTGAAAATTACACATAATTTCTTGTGGTGAATATAGGAAAGACGTTTTCGATTCAGATTGATTTATTTAGCCACACGATGACAGTGTATGAGGTTGAAGGCAAGAAGCAGACAGGTTATTAAGCGGCAGTGGGGCTAATTTGTCACGTGCCGTTTGTCAACAGAGACGACATTTGACTATTATCGCACAATTTGCTTAATCAACAAGTTAATGCATACAATTGGTTGCTCATTCTGCTTATCAACTGCATGGTGTTTATTTTTGGAAAATAGTGACTTATTTGTCACTTAGAATTTCATACAACTTCCTTTTTTCCTTCTTTTTATGTTGAAGTATTAATTCTTACATATTATATATTTAAGTTATTTGTCAAATTTTAATACTTGTAAAAAAACCTCTAAAAACCTCAACAACTGATTTTATGTGATTCACTAAATGTGCACACGAATATGCTACTTTAAGGTTTTGGTATATACTCTAAAAAAAATTCCTTTGGTAACTAAAAAGTATATGCTTAAGTTGAATTTGATTTTTAAAAATTCCAAATTAAAATAAAACATTGACAAAAAAATCTTATTATTATGATGCTGAATAAATTTAATAAGCAATTTTTTGTTATTATTAAATTGAAATTTATAAGTTTCATCAAAGTTAAAAATTGTGAAGATTAGAGCATAAAACATTTAAACAGAACTTTTTTTTTAATCTTTTTTTTGGTTGTTATCTAAAATACGAGATTCAAATCCGATGAAATGAATGTGGCAGATTTAATTCCTATTGCACCGAAATCGATGAAATCTATCAAAATGAGGGATTTTAAGGATTACAACATTCAAGTTTAAGCAGAACATTTGTGTAAAGTGTTTTGTCTTGCCTAGAGGGAAAAAACAACTCCAAAATTAAAATCAAATGGAATGCATTTAATGGGCTAGTCTTAACTTCCGTTAGACTAAAATAATTAAATTCCATCAAAAAGAAGATGGGTTACAGAGGCTGAAATAGTTTAACTTGAAGAAGAATATTTCTGTAATAGATTTTGCCTAAATCCCTCACCCTAAACCTTGCAACAACAAAAATAAAAATGAAATGAAATGAAATAAATACATAAATACATAAATAAATAAATAAAATATAAATAAAAAATAAAATAAATAAATAAAATTGAACTATAAATTTAATGTGCCAAATTTAAATTCTGTTAGACTGAAATAAATGTTTTAAAAATCCATAAAACTATTTAAAAAACCCACCTATACTACAAAATATGTACTGAAATATATAGAGATCGAATTTGGAATAAAAAATGCATCTAACAAAAGAACTGTATTAAAAGACAGACTAAAATTTATAAAAATCCATCAAACTGATGAACTGTAGGTATTATTACAGATAGACAGAAAATTGGTTTCAAAATCCACCAAGACAGACTGAAAATGTAATAAAATTATTTTTAAAATCCATCAAGACAGACTGAAAACGTAATAAAATTATTTTTAAAATCCATCACGACAGACTGAAAATGTAAATAAATCTATCAAACTTTGGTACACCAGACAGTGACATAGACTGAAATGAAAACAAAATAAGAGACTCCATCAGTCAATCAGTGTGTTGCATACAAGACAGCTGTGCACTGATTCTCCCAGGAGGAGTCTCTCGGACTTGTACGTACAGAGCTTTAACTCACAGCAGCGTCTGTGTGAGCTGCAATTAAACATACTGGCAGTAACATGGCCATTGCAGGTAATTCTTCACAATTCTGACAGTACCCCGTGCGCCAGCTGATGGGACTTTCATAACGCCATCAAGGAGAAATATTCCAACGTTATTTATTTGCTTCCTGTTGCCCAGATCTGTATAGGTCTGAGACGGTGGTGGTTTATTACTCTTATCAGATGATGAAATGGCCCATTAGACCGGCCTGTTGTCGGAGCAGTCAGAAGGTAGGAGAAAGTTAGTACCGTGACAGTGCCAGCATGTGAGGACGTGCGTTGATGGCTTCTGCCGTTACGTTTCATTTGGAAGTGGAATTTTCATGATTCTTCGTATTCTGGCTTCAGTTGGTGCAGCAATGATTTTCGTATAAAGTGGAATTTTGATGATTCTTCAGCCATACTTTCATTCAAAAGAGGAATTTTCATGATTCAACAATATTTTCATATGGAGTGGAATTTTTATGATTCTTTGTCTATTTCAGTGGTAGCCAAGCTCATTGATTTTAGTGATAGCCAAACTCATTTAAAAGAGGAATTTTAATGATTCTTTCTATTATTCAATGGTTCAATGATACTTTCATATGAAGTGGAATTTTCATGATTCTTCATACACTATGATGGGTCAACCATAATTTCATTTAAAAGTGGAGGCTAGTCTCGGGATAGGCGTGTTCGAAACCATAGAGGTATATGGACATGTTAAATTCCTAGTCAAGTCAAAAGTGGAATTTTCATGAGTATTTATATCCTTCAATAATTCAGTCAAGTTTTTGCAGCAAGTGAAATTTTCATGATTCTTTATATACTTCAGTGGTTCAACCATTCTTACATTTAAAAGAGGAATTTTTCATGAAATCTTTAATTATATCCTTGAGTGGTTCAACGATACTTTCTCGTTTGAAGTGGAAATTTTCATGATTTATTGTATCCTTGAGTGATTCAGTCATAATTTCATTTATTGTGGAATTTTTTGTGATCCTCATTGTGTTTGGATGGTTTCAGGAATATAGTTTCATTTAAAATGGAATTTTCATGATCCTCAATATGCTCTGATGGGTATATACTTTCAATTAAAGTGGAAATTTTTTGATATTCATGGAATTCAAAATTGAAGAGAGTTCCCAACTGTTCTTGCAGTAATTATTCAAATGACCAACCAGAAAAGGCACCAAACAGGAAGTGTTTTTTTAAAATTTGTTTTTGTTTTTCTTCTGATTTAAACAGTGTTTTATAATCTTTTTCTTCTTTTTGTTTTGCATTGTTTTTGTCTCTGAGGTACTAAAATGAATAGGCTGAAAGTATTTGAGCTATAACATTTAATACAATGATCTTTTAGTTTTCAAACAACATTGTGTGTGTGTGGATAATTTGTGAATTGACATATTTAAAAAAATAATGTTATGGCTGCAGTAATGATTTTTGTGACAAGGCACCAATGTATTGCAGCAGTACACCGATTTAGTGCGACACTATATTAATTTAGAGCAGTGCTACATTAACTTAGTGCCAAAAGATTCTGATTTAATGCAACATTACGCTTACTGTTTGGTCTCACCTGGTGAAATTAATACAGTATTAAGATCCTTGTGAATTCAAAACCAAGATAAAACTGGAGTTTTTTTCTTCTTCTTAATTTAACATTTCCAAATAAATGAAGTATTGTTTGATGCAGTTTTTATCGTGAATGAATAAAAATTGGATGAGTCACATATTGGATATAGAATTCAAGTTCTTATACAGGAAAACAATAACTTTGTGCCATATTGGATCAATTAATATTGTTTTGTGTTGGTAACTATAAAGCCATATTGTATAACAAGTGTATATTTGATTCATGTTTTGGAGGAAAAAAAAAACATGAATAGGAAGTGTACATTTTTCATGAAATTCATCTCAACACCGAAAACACACCGACACCTCCATTTTGAAGACAGCTTGGAAAGTCACTCAGAGTTACTTCCCTTGAATCCCTCTCCTGCCTAATGTCATGGTTCTTTTACGCTGCCTGTGGCGTCAGTGCCCTTTGTTGCGGAATCTACTAACTTGCTGTATGAAGATCATACCGATCTCTGAGGCTAACAATTCTTCTACCCCAGTGACCCCTGTCGGGACCACTGACGGCACTGCCGACCGCAATATGAGCAGCAAGAGCATTGACACGTTCCTCCAGAGCCGCCACGAGCGGGCAATGGTTCGACTCTGCGCGCTGCTGTGGATTCTCAAACTGGAGGAGGACAAACTCCGACGACAAGAGGTAGCCGGTCCGTCTCATCAGTGTCATGCTGCCGACTCACAGGTTCGCTGAGGTTTACACATTTCAGTCATTCAGTTATATATATGTGTAGTTAATCCAACCCACGCTCGCCAAGTTCACAGAGGTTTACACATTTTAGTCGTTCAGTTGTATATATGTGTAGTTAATCCAACCCATGCTTACCAGGTTCACAAAGGTTTACACATTTTAGTCATTTAACACAGTGATATATACATTGTATCTGGTTTTAACACAGTGTTATATATCTGGTTTTAACACAGTGATAATATATCTGGTTTAACATCGTGATATATACATTGTATCTGGTTTTAACACATTGTTATATATCAGGTTTTAACACAGTGATATATATATCTGGTTTTATAACAGTGATATAGATATGGTTTTAACACAGCGATACGGACATTATATCTGGTTTTAACACAGTGTTATATATCTGGTTTTAACACTGATATATATCTGGTTTTAACACAGTGATATATACATTATATCTGGTTTTAACACAGTGTTATATATCTGGTTTTAACACAGTGATATACATCTGGTTTTATAACAGTGATATATACATTATATCTGGTTTTAACACAGTGTTATATATCTGGTTTTAACACAGTGATAATATATCTGGTTTAACATCGTGATATATACATTGTATCTGGTTTTAACATATTGTTATATATCAGGTTTTAACACAGTGATATATATATCTGGTTTTATAACAGTGATATAGATCTGGTTTTAACACAGCGATACGGACATTATATCTGGTTTTAACACAGTGTTATATATCTGGTTTTAACACTGATATATATCTGGTTTTAACACAGTGATATATACATTATATCTGGTTTTAACACAGTGTTATATATCTGGTTTTAACAGTGATATACATTTGGTTTGATAACAGTGATATACATCTGATTTTAACACAGTGAAATATACATTGTATCTGGTTTTAACAGTGTTATATATCAGGTTTTAACACAGTGATATATATCTGGTTTTAACACAGTGATATATACATTATATCTGGTTTTAACACAGATTATATTCACATGGAAAACCTGCATGATAAATGTTGTCAAGAAGACGTCTTCTTGCTATATTTTACAGCAATCTATTATTTACATTACTAATGGGAATTAATCTTGTGGACTGGTACTTAATGGATAATTTACGTCAAGTATTGGAGTGCTGGAACCTGTATTAATGAGTTGAATATTAGGGTCAAGGTCACTGCTATATGTCTTTGTGGATTTGTGTTGATTAGGACCGTTCCAGAATTAGCCACATTGGGGGGGGGGGGGGGGGGTGCTAGTCACCGTAATTATGTCTTGTGGGTCTGCTACAAGGTTTTCCTCAATGCTTACTTGGTTTAAATAAAATTATATATTTGTGGGTGATAGATATACAACCCCATAGGGATGTATCTTTAGTAATAAAGTGCTTGGCTGATGGGTGGTCGGTTCTGGGATAGATCCACATCAGAGGGGGGCATTGGGCTATTTCTCCTTCCAGTCAGTGCACCCTGACTGGTATGCGCAATCATGTCTGTTGGAAAATGCATATAAAATAGAACAACTAATGGAAAAATGTATCAGGTTTCCTCTCTAAGACTGTCAATTAACAGAAAAATCAACCTCCACTAAGGGGATTTGAACCACAGACTCTCAGTGCGAGAGTCCAGCACTCTACCAACTGAGCTAATAGGGAAATTCCCACTAGCTACTGCCAGTAGTAGCACATAATACCAAAACTACTACATCAAAATTAGCAAACAGCTGATTAATAAATCAATGTGCTCTAGTGGTGTCATTAAAAAACAAAACCTTAATTTTCTACAACCCCATGTGATCAATTCATTTTCCCATAACTGGAATATCAAAGACTGTGGTATGTGCTGTCCTGTCTATGGGACAGTGTATATAAAAGTTCCCTTGTTACTAATTGAAAATTTTAGCAGGTTTCTTCCGAAGACTACATGTCCAGTTACTAAATATTTGATATCCAATAGCCAATGATTAATTGTATTTGTATTATAGCAAGATTTTATATGAGGAGCCAATGCTGCAATCATAATTTCCATTTAAGACCGATTATGTAGTTTTAAACATGGTGACCCAGGACAATATATTGCACATAACAAATATGTTAGTTTTAGAAAAATATTACCATGGTCGAAATTGGCTGGAATTCCGGCCAAAATATTTCGTCTGGCAAGCTACAAATTCTACAAAGGACCAAATCAAAACCTGTTGGACCAAATATGATTATAAAGTATAAATGCAAAATAATTGCTTATCAGGCAAAAAATATCTTCCAGCTCATGGTGATGTTGACTGGCAAAAACTGGTCGGGCCGGAAAAATTTCAACATCTGTATTACGTAATATGTGGAGATGAGATTCAGCTTTAATTTGCTTCTAATACCGTGCAATACACAGATTTAAACATGGTTACCCGTTACACATTAGAGATCATGCAGAATTATATTGTAGCTTTAATACAAGATTCCACAACATGTGGAATAGAGATTCCATCTTTAATTTCCTTCTAATACCGTGCAATACACAGATTTAAACATGGTTACCCGTTACACATTAGAGATCATGCAGAATTATATTGTAGCTTTAATACAAGATTCCACAACATGTGGAATAGAGATTGCATCTTTAATTTCTGGGGCGGGATGTAGCCCAGTGGTAGTGTTCGTTCGATGCACGGTCGGTGTGGGATTGATCCCAGTCGGTGGGCCCATTGGGCTATATCTCGTTCCAGCCAGTATACAACGACTAGTGTATCAAAGGCCATGGTATGTGCTACCCTGTCTGTGGGATGGTGCATATAAAAGATCCCTTGCTGCTTATCGAAAAGAGTAGTACATGAAGTGGCGACAGTGGGTTTTCTCTCTCAATATCATTCTGGTCTGACACCATATTAACCGTAAATAAAATGTGTTGAGTGCGTCGTTAAATAAAAACATTTTCCTTCCTTCCTTCAATTTCTTTCTAATACCATGCAATGCACAGATTTGAACATGGTTACCCTTTACACATTAGAGATTATGCAGAATTATATTGTAGCTTTAATGCAAGATTCCACAACATTTTCCATCTAAAACAAATGCACTTTTAAACACGCTTACCCTCTTATGCATTAGAGGTCACACAAAATAATGCAGTAGTTTTGCATTGATGCATATTGAAGACTTTTCTTTTGCACGGAGAATGACAATTTCATCTAAACAAATTGCCGCTTATCTACACATGGTGGAAATTAGTTTGCGCTTAGAAAATTTGCCCTGTAATTATAAAACCCGTAAACTATTTGGTATCAGCGCTTTTTGATCAGCATCCACTAAGGTTGCGAAGTTTTGTTGGCTTAAAAAAAAAACCCATGAAAAAAGCTGTCACTTTCTGATGGGTTAGATCATTAGGTAGTTATGCAATGATTTTCATCATGAAGTTATTCAGCAATTTCATCCCGCAGTCATGTTTCTTCTCATTTATTCAGCACATCTGTATTTATTGGTGGATTTGTTTCCAGTGTGCCAGCTATATGATTCTCCAGTTTTGTCAAAAATGATGAATATTTTTCACGCAAAAAAGCGATAAATCTTTCATGTTTAATGTTTGGCAGTCGAAAGTTCTGTGATAAGCGTGAATTCCTGCAGTGCCGCATAATAGTTAATGCCTTTCAGTTTTCCAATGATGCAGGATGTACTAGCTCAATGGTAGAGTGCTCGCCTAAGGTGCAATAGACAGGGAACATGGGCTTTTCCCATCCTATTAAATGCTTCAAGGCCTTGGTATGTGCTGTCCTGTCTTCGAAACTGCTTTTTTTTCTATAGGAATAGCCAGTGTTGTAGCAGCAGGTTTCCTGTTGTCATATTTCTTGACCAAGTTTTGAATAGTCATGTTAGATAATAAATAATAGAACATTAAACATATTCCTTTCTTTCCTTCCTCACCCTCCTCTCTTGGCTCTCCCCCTCTCTCTGTCTCTCTCTCTCTCTCTCTCTCTCTCCTCCTCTCTTTCTCTCTCTCTTCCCTTCTCTGTCCTGTCTCCCCTCTTTTCTGTCTCCTCCTCTCTTCTCTCTCTCTTCTCTTTCTGTCTCCTGTTCTTTCTTCTTTCTCTCCTCTCTCCCCTTCCTTTCTCCTCTCCCTCTCTCTCCTCTCTCCCTCTTCTGTCTTCTTTCTTTCCCTTCTTTACTTTCTCTCCTCTCTCTCCCCTTCTCTCCTCTCCTTTCCTCTCTCTCCCTCTCTTCTTCCCTTCCTCCCCCTCTCCTTTCTCCCCCCCTTTCCTCTCCACCCCTCCCTTCTTCCTCCTTCTTTTTTCCCTTTTCTTCTCTTTCCCTCCCTCCTCTTTCTCTCTGTCCTTTCTCTCTCTTCCTCATTCCCTCTTTCCTCTCTCTCCCCTTCTTTCCACCCCCTTCACTCCCTCTCTTCCCTTCACCTCTCTACTCTCCCTTCTTTTTCCCTTTTCTTCTTCCTTTCCCTCCCCTCCTCTCTTCTCCTACCTCCCCCTCCATCCCCTTTGTCTCCCTCACTTCTTCTCTCTTATCTTTTCTTCCCCCTCTTTCTTCCTCCCCTTTTTCATCCACCTCCTTTCTCTTCTTTTCCCCTTCTTTCTCTTTACTACTCCCTCTTTCTTCCTCTCTCCTTCTTCTCCTTTCTCCCCTTCTCTCTTTCCTCTTTTTCCCTCTCTCTCTCTTCTCCCTGTCCCTCTCTCCTGCTTTTCTCCTCCCTTTCTCTCCTCTTCTCCTTCTCCCCTCTCCTCCTTTTTTCTCCCTTTCCTTTCTCTTTTTTTCTTTTCCCTATTCCTTTTTCTTTCCCTTCCTTCTTCACTCCCCCTTTTTCTTCTTCCTCCTTTCCTTCCTCTTTCTCTTTCTCTCCTCTCTCCTCCTCTTTCCCCTCTCCTCCTTTCTCTCCCTCTTTCCCTTCTCCTTATTTCTCTCCTCTTCCTCTCTTTCTCTCTTTCTTCCCCCCCTCCTCTCTCTCTCTTTCCCTCCTTCCTCCCTTCCCCTCTCTCTCCCCTTCCTCTTTCTCCTTTTTCTTTCCCTTCATCCTTCCTTTTTTCCCTTCCCCTCTTTCCCCTCCCCCCTTTCCTTTTTCCTTTTCCTTTCCCTTTTTCCTCCTTTTCCCTTTCCCTTCTATCCTCTTCTTCCTTCCCTCTTTTTCCCCATTCCTTCTCCCCCCCTTCCCTTCCTTTTCCCCCTTTCCCCTTCCCCCCCTTCCTCTTTCTTCCTTTCCTTTTCTTCCTCCTTCCCCCCCTTCCCTTTTTTCCCTTTCTCATTTTTTTCCCCCCCTTTCCTTCCTTCCATAAAATTACACTTCCCCCCCTCCTTCCCCCCTTCCTCCCTTTATCCTGTGTATACTTTTCCCCCCCCTTCCCTTCTCATGCTCCCTCCCTTTTCACCTTATCCCTCCCCTCCTTTGAGAAATGTTCCCTCTATAACTCTTTTCCTTCTCTTTCTTCCACCTTTATTCCCTTTGATGACCTTTCCACCTCCTCTCCCCCCTTTCTAATTATAATTCTTTTTCCTTTACTTTTCTTTCCCTTCACCCCTTGATTTCCTCAGTCTTTTCTCTTCCCCCTTAAGGTCCTTTGCCTCTCCCTTCTTCCTTCCTCATTGGATCCTTCAGCCCCCCTCCTTTTCCCTTCCCCTTTTTCTCGTCTTCCCCCATTGCCCCCACCCCTTCAAAGGCTTTTTTACCCTTTTACTTGCTGTTCTCACTCTTCAAATTTTTCCTTCTTTTAAATTTCTCTCTTCTTTCTTTTCCCTCTCTCCCTTTTCCCTTTTACCCGCCCTTTTCTATCTTTCTACCCTCAACCCTTTTTTTTTCCCCTCTTCCTAAATGTTTCCTCCCCCCTTTCTTTCCCCCTCTTCCCCCCTTTCTTTATCCAGTTTTGCCCCCTATGAATAAATTTTGTATCCTACTTGTTCCTTCCTTCTTCTTCCTTTTCCTTTTCCTCCCGCCCTACCCTATCTTTTTCTGGTCCCTTTCTTTTCCCCCATCTTTTTCCCCGTTCCTCCCCTTTTTCTCCCTTTTTCCCCCCAGTGCACCCCCCCTCTGGCATATCCCTTTCTTCCTTTTCTCTCCATTCTCAAAAGATCCTTTGCCCCTAATCCCCTTCTTTTCTCCCCCCCTTGAAGTGGCTTAGCAGGTTTCCTCTCCAATATCTTTTCCTGGTCCTTATTGTCCATTACTTCTTTTGCCATTAACCCCCTCTCTCTCTTTTCCTCTTTCATTTCCCTTCCTTTGCTTTTCCCCTATTTATCCTCTTTCGGTCCCCCCCCTTTTCCCCCTTCCCAAAAGCCAGCCCCTCATCCCCCCCCCTTCCCCCCCCCCCCCCCCCCCTTTCCTTTTTACTCTTTTTACTTTTCCCTTTTTATCCCTCCTTTTTTTCTTTCATTAACTGTTTTTTTTCTTCCCCTTATCTTCCCGATTCCTCTTTACAATTCTTCCCTTTGTTTCTTAACATCCCCATCCTCTCCCCCCTCCTCCCTTTTTTATTCTCCCCCCCAAGAATCAGCTGTGTCGGTTCTCTACCCATCTAAAGTGCTTTCCCCTTAGGGTTTTTTCCCTTTCCCATCAGTTTTATCCTTCAAAGGCTGTCCTTACTGCTGTTCTCTTTTGTTGGAAAGTGCACATTTCCTATATTAGGAAAATATGAAGCAGTCCTTCCTCTCTAAGTCTCTGTTGGAGTTTACCAAATTTTTTCCTCCATTCAATAGCTCCCCTCCCTTCTTTAATCAGTGTGCCTCTAGTTCTCTGTCCTTTTCTTTCCCCCCAAATTTATAACTTTTTTCCATCCTTTTCCCCATTCCAACCAGTGTCCTTTAACTTTTATATTTTCTCCTGTTTTGTGGGGAAATGTGTTCCCTCCCCGTGCTTTGTTTTTTAATTGATTTATATTCTATTTTCCTTTCCAATCCCCGATGGTTCCCCCCTCCCTCTTATCTCCAGTTTTGTCATTTCTTTATTAAACCTTAACTTTCTTTAAGTATTTCCCCCCCTCCCTGGGGTCTTAGTTAGGTCATCGGTCTACAGGCTGGTAGGTACTCTCTTCGGATCCCAGTCGAGGCATGGGATTTTTTTATTCCAGATACCGACTCCAAACCCCCCTCTTTCTCCTTTTTTTTCCGCAAGGCTCAATGGGTAGGTGTAAACCCCCTTGCCCTGACCAGTTCCATACCCTTTTTCTTCCACCCTCTCCCCTTTCCTTTTGTTTTTCCTATCCTGCCTGTGGGAAGCGCAAATTTTTCTCTCCCTTTTCTCCTTCCCTCCCCCCCTTCCCCCCCCTTCCCATTTCCCCCAGCGGGTTTCCCTCTCAAAATCTGTTTCCCTCCTTTTCCATATTTCTTCCGCCATATAACCGTTCCCCCCCCTCCTGTTGAGTGCGTTCGTTAAATAAAACATTTCTTTCTTTTCTCCAAGTAGACTCCTCCCTTTCTGCACTCAAAATAATAAATTATTTTGTATTCCTCCCTCCTGGTAGTACTAAATCAAATAACTTCCCAGCTGGGTTCTCCCTCAAGGTGCACCCTTAACAGAGAAGTTTTTTTCCACAAGTCCTGTGATTGGTGATAAATGTGAATGTGTTGGTTGTAAACAAAAATAGTTTTCATCTGGGTAGAAAAAAAAAATGCAATTTTTGCATTTCATCTTTTCCCTACTCTGTCAAGTAGCATTGTGCTTGAAACATGTTTTCCTCCTTCTGTAAAATAACCTACTCGAATTTTTTCCTGCGGAACTTCCTAGTCATAGATTCTTCTTCATTATCTCAGAAATGAGCAGCTTGACCCCAATTGTTTCTGATTCACTTTAAGGGTGAGGGGTGGTAGTATTTATAACGGTTTGTCGTCTATGGGATTTAATTTGGTAGTATACACCCTCCTGCCCTCTCCCCCCCTCCCTCCTCCCCCCTCCTCTCCCACCTCCCCCACTAGTTACAGCCCTGTGCATGCATCATTCCAGACATTTTATTGCACTCATGCATGCCTTATTCTCATTTCCTGCCCTTTGATTGATCAATATATAGCATGTCTGTCAGAAATAATACACAGTAGTAAAATGGTAATTAGTTGTTAGTGCGGGAAATGAACTTGTCACGACAGCTTCTTGTAGCATCTGTTAGCTCTGCCATATCATGCAGTTATGATTAATATATTTCCAGATAAAACAAAATAAAAATGAAGATTATAAAAATTGATGCAAATTAATCTTTGCTTGTATTTCAGGTGGAAGTGGTTAATACTGGAAAAACTGTATTTGATTTAACTGCTTGATGCAAATTTATCCCCCGCCCCAACAGAACTGACATCACCATCTCTCTTTTCTCTCTTTTTATCTTTCCATCTTTCTCCCTTTTCCATCCATCCATCCATCCCTCTCACTCTCTATCTCCCTTCCTACCTCCCCCCTCCCTCTCTCTCTATCTCTAACTACATGTCTCTCTTCCCTCTCTCTTTCCCTCCCTCCCTCTTTCTCTCTCTCTCTACATGCCTCTCTCTCTCTCTCTCTCTCTCTCTCTCTCTCTCTCTCTCTCTCTCTCTCTCTCTCTCTCTCTCTCTCTCTCAAAATAGTTTGGGGGTTTCCTTCATGTTTATTTATTTTTATTTTTTTTGCACACTGAATTAGTGGAGGTCTGCCATCTGGTATTTTATCCATTTTATCCAGAGATAACAAAAACATTTAAACAAATTCCTGTAACTCCTGATGGAACTGATCATTAACAGTTAATTAGTTTGTTAGTTTGTTTGTAGAGGTCAATGGAGGATGCAGTGGTTTTGGCATGTGTGTGTGTGTGAGCATGTGATGGAATGATTGCTGGTGTTTTGAAAGCCTTCACTTAGTTTGAGCCATGCAGAACCAGAACTTATAACAGAGATAACAACAGTCCAGGGCCCCGGTCCACGAACCAGTCTTAGCATTAAGATCACCTTAGTGATTAGGTAGCAATGCACTTAAGGTGATCTTAAGGCTAAGATCGCTTTGTGGAACTGGGGACCAGGGGTCTAATTCACTCAACTCTGGCAACTTTGCAATATCGCAGTGCAATGCTAAAATACTTACAATGAGGATGCTTTGTTGTCTAACAGAGCCTAAGAGAACTTTGTGAATTAGGCCCCAGATGGAGAGTTCACAAATGTGGACTTGTTTACTGCTTATCCGTTAAAAGCCAAAATTATCTGACAGACTATGTTTTTGGCTGAGCAATCAATTTTGTTTTATTTGGCCTCCTAATTTTTTTTCTTCTGTGGTGCGAGACGTAGCCCAGTGGGAAACCACTCACCTTATGTGTGGGCGGTCAGTCTAAGATTGATTGATTAAAAACCTATTTTATTGTACAAAGAACAAAATATTCAGGCACAAAAACCTATTTTATTGTACAAAGAACTAAAGAATCGGGCACAAGTTTTGACAACTTACCAGGCCGTCTTCTATATATATATATAGCAACTTGATTGATCGCCATCAGTGGGGCCATTGGGCTATTTCTTGTTCAAGCCAGTGCACCAGCAATTGGTAAAACAAATGCCATGGTATGTACTGTCCTGAATATGGGATAATGCATATAAAAGATGCCTTGCTTCTAATTGGAAAGAGTAGCCCATTACGTGGCAGCATGCAGTGGATTTTCCTCTCATTATCTGTATGGTCCTTATTTCATTTCAACTTATTTTCGTGCTTATATCCAATTAAGATTCAAGCACACTGCCCTGGGCACACACCTCAGCTATCTGTTCTATCTGTCCAGGACAGTGGGTTAGTTGTTAGTGGTTAGTGGTTAGTGAGAGAGAAGAGGGTGTAGTGGCCATTCAGTTGTTAAAACTCGCTCTGGGTGGGAGCTGGTACCGGGCTGCGAACCCTGTACCTACCAGCCTTATGTCCGATGGCTTAACCATGATGCCATCGAGGCCGGTTATGGTCCTTAACCATGTGTCCAATGCCATCTATAACTGTAATTTTAATGTGTTGAATATGTCGTTAAGTGAAATATTTTTTCCTTTATTCCTAAATTTTATATCAGTTGACCTTACTTTTTATTCTGAAATTACCAGTGGGAGGAGCTTAAGCTTATATCTAATGGAACTTGTTCTTTCTCAGCCGATGTTGTGCAGGTTTTTGATGAATGTGACATGAAACACTGGTATATAGCTGGTATTATAGTTAGGAATCAACTGATTCGGGTTTGTGTTTGATCACTCCATGTTTCCTACCCTTCCACAACATGGGGCAGGATTTGGCTCAGTCAGTTGAATGCTTGCTTGAGGTGCTTGCATCACCGGATCAAACCACCTCAGAGGATCCATTCAATTGATTGGTTTTTTTCTTGTTCCAACCAATGCACCACAATTGGTCAAAGGCTATGGTATGTGTTTTCCTCTCTGTGGGAAAGTGCATTTAAAAAGATCCCTTGCTACATTAGGAACATTCCTCTGATGACCACATGTCAGAATTACCCAATGTTTGACATCCAATAGCCGATGATTAATAAATCAATGTGCTCAATAGTTGTATCATTTAACAAAACAAAACTTTGAAAACTTTACATCCTGCCCTAAATTAGAAGGCCCATTCCTCAGTCGAACATTCAGCTATTAAGCTATATCTTCATCTATTCAGTTTCCACTGGGGTCTTTTTCAAGCCTTCTTGTTTCTGCTTTTTAAAGTGCTTATCGATTATATGATTGAATAAACAGCAATTTGTAGTCGAGCTTCTTTTATTTTGTTTTCTTCATTTGATTAGAAAAACGTCTTGCATGACACTTCTTGTTTCTGTTTCTAAGAAAGCATAAGAAAGGGCAAAATGAACATATTGATCATGTTGCTGAATAAAAGGCATTATGTAGCCTAGCTGTTGCTATTTATTTTTTTATATTTTTTTATTTTTTTTTTCACACTTTTTCTTTGAAGTTTTCAGAAAGAACATATAGATTTTACATTACACTAAAATGCCAATATGTATAGTCTGTTTCAGAAAGAACATATAGATTTTACATTAGTCTGTTTCTTTAATTTTGGGGATAGAAATTTGTTTGTTTGTTTTGTTTAACAACACCACATTGATTTATTAATCATCGGCTATTGGATGTCATATATTTATAGTAATTTTGACATAGTCTCAGAGAGGAAACCTGCTACAGTTTTCCATATTTAGCAGAGACTTAAATGCCAATATGTATAGTCTGTTTCTGTTTTCTCAAGTCATATTTACCAAATGTTTGACATCCAATAGCCAATGGTTAATTAATCAATGTGCTCTAGTGGTGTCGTTAAACAAAATAAACTTGAACTATCGGCTGTCAACCAAACATCGAAAGTGTGCAATAATAAAAGTTAAAAGTTTATTTTGTTTAACTACACCACTAGAGCACATCGATTTAGTAATCATCGGCTATTGGATGTCATATATTCATAGTAATTTTGACATAGTCTTAGAGAGGAAACCTGCTACAGTTTTCCATATTTAGCAGGGATCTTTTATATGCACCATCCCACAGACAGGATAGCACATACCACGACCTAGGATATACCAGTCATGGTGCACTGGCTGGAACGAGAAATGGCCTAATGGGGCCACTGACAGGAATCGATCCCAGACCACTGGGCTACGTTGCACCGCCTGGATACTGGAGCACATTGATATTTGGTTTATCAAGTAATGATTAATGGTTCATCAACTATTACAAGTCAAACATTTGTTAAGTTTCATAACTGAGCCCATATTTTCAAAGCAATCTTAGCCTACAAATCGTAAAATCATCGTAAACTATGACGTCACTGTGGCGTGTGCTGTAGTGACGTCACAACCTACGATCATCTTACGATTTTGTAACGCTCAGATAGCTTCGAAAATACGGGCCCTGGTCCCTAAAGGAAACCAGAGTGCGGGATGTAGCCCAGTGGTAAAGCTCTCGCTCTATGTGCAATCGGTCTGGGATCAATCGATCAGTGGGCCCATTGGGCTATTTCTCGTTCCAGCCAGTGTTCCACAACTGGTGTAACAAAGTCCATGGTATGTACTATCCTGTCTGTGGGATAGTAGTTTATATAAAAGATTCCTTGCTGCTAATTGAAGAGAGTAGCCCATGAAGTGGCGACGCCATATGTCTGACGCCATATAACAGTAAATAAAATGTGTTGAATGCGACGTTAAATAAAACATTTCCTTCCTTCCTTTAAGTTTGTGTGGTAACTTTAACATGGCCATATAGTTTTCAATTTGCTGAACTGTCAATGACATGACAGCAATACACACACATGTACATGTTGAGCAGGCTGTGAATTTAGAAGTATTCTGTGCTTCTGCAAATCCCAGATTTTTGGTCAGAAGCGTAAGATTATATATCTTATGAAATTCCAAAATATCTATATACAGTAGAAAGAAAGAAAGAAATGTTTTATTTAACAACACACTCAACACATTTTATTTACGGCTATATGGCGTCGGACATATGGTTAAGGACCACATAGATATTGAGGGAGGAAACCCGCTGTCACCACTTTATGGGCTACTCTTTTTGATTAGCAGCAATGGATCTTTTATATGCACCATATGACAGACATGATAACACATACCACGGCCTTTGATGTACCAGTCGTGGTGCACTGGCTGGAGCGAGAAATAGCCCAATGGGCCCACCAATGGGGATCGATCCTAGAATGACCACACATCAAGTGAACGCTTTACCACTGGGCTACATTCCGTCCCTCTATATACAGTAGAATCTGGTTGGGTTGAACTCAGAAAGGTCGAAAAGTCCCGAGTTACAGTTACAGTTACAGTTACACAGTTACAGTTACACATACACATTGTTGACCGAATGGTTAGGTCGAACTACCTGATAGGTCGAACACTTTCTCGAGCACTAACGGAGTTAAAGCCAACAGGATTCAACTGTATATATATATATTAAATCATGTTTACGATTGTGATAAAATCCTACAAAAAAAACCCCCAAAACTCAACAAATTTAATGCTTGTTGACCCTACAAGAAATTCACTTTTCTCAGTCTTTGATAGTTTAATAGGTTTTCCACTGTCTGATGCATTTCGTTTCTACCTCTTAGAGTGGATATTGATTATTCACTATAATAAAAAGGCAGTATTTAGTTTTTATTCTCTTATCTTCTACAAATCTTCATGGTTGTGGCCCTCGGGAAAATCATATTCCAATTATGCGATTGAATGTGAGGCACTTTGTAGTCTGGACCTTCATGTAATCTGCTTATGCATTCTGTTTCAGTAGAAGTAGATCTTTTATGACCACAATTTTTTCCTTCTATTTCTAGAAAAGAACATTTCATTTATGCAATGCAATAAAAGACATTATGCCGTCCATTTGTTTGAAATATCTGCCCGGACCTGTCTGGTTATCACTGCATTATTTAATGGGATGAAACAAAATTAGTCAGTTGATAAATGAGAATGAATGCAAGTGTTGAAATGCTTCTTGTCTTCGAAGAGAAGAATAGTTTTTTTATGACACCTCAGAGAGAGAGAGAGAGAGAGTGAGAGAGAGATAGAGAGAGAGAGAGAGAGAGAGAGAGAGAGAGAGAGAGAGAGAGAGAGAGAGAGAGAGAGAGAGAGAGAGGAGGGGTGGGGAAGGAGGGGGGATGAAAAATATATCGGCTATTGGGTATCAAACTAAGGTAAATGCATCATTGATGTGCAGATCAATATTAATATTAAAATTCAAAAGTTCAAAAGACAGAGAAAGAGAGAGAGAGAAAGAGAGGACAGACAAAAAGAGAGAGAAAGAGAGGAGTGACAGGCAGAGAGAGAGAGAGAGAGAGAGAGAGAGAGAGAGAGAGAGAGAGAGAGAGAGAGAGACAGACAGACAGACAGACAGACAGACAGACAGACAGACAGACAGACAGACAGACAGAGAGGAGAGACAGACAGAGATAGGAGAGACAGACAGAGAGAGCAAGAGGAGAGACAGACAGACAGAAAGAGAGACGTAAAGAGAGAAAGAGTGAGGAGAGACAAACAGACAGAAAGAGATAGGAGAGACAGACAGAAAGAGAGAAAGACAGACAGACAGAGAGAGAGAGAGAGAGAGAAAGAAAGACAGACATAGAAAGAGAGAGAAAGAAAGACAGACATAGAAAGAGAGAGGAGAGATACCCAGACAGACAGACAGACACACCGAGAGAGAAAGAGACAGACAGACAAACAGACAACAAAAGGGGGAACCTGCTGGCAACATGCATGTATGCTACTCAAAAGATCTTTTATATGCACTTTCACAGCACATACTGCAGCTTTTGATGTACCCGAGATTGGAAAAAAAACTCCAAGTGTGTAATGGAAAATTGATCCTACAACCCATCACACCTCAGGCAACCACTGAGCTAAATCCTGCCCACTTGTCTTCAGACAGAATGATGGATTAAAACGAAATAATATCGTGTTTTCAAGTGTTTGGGGAGCAATAGGCAGATGTTTGACCATTTCTTCTAGTCTCTTTGGTATTATAATTATATTGGCACCAAGATCTGATGACAGCTGTATACTCCTAGTGTTAGAACATCCACTTCTAATAACAGGGTTTGTTCTGGATGAGAAACGATCGTCAAGGCTCGAAATTAACAGAGGGCAGGCAGTAAATGCCACTCAAAAATTAACATAAACTTTCTAATAATAGGTTAACAAACAGCTTTTGCTGTTCACCTTATTTTTAACAGTATTTTAAATATACCCAGAATTCCTAATTTTCAGGATGTAATATAATATAAATCATTAGTTTTAGTTACATTTGTCTCCAGTTGTTTGCATTGCCGTTGGAAAAAAAATCTTAGTTTCTTTCTTTTAAATAATTTTCGTACTTATATCCAATTTAAGTTCAAGCATGCTGTCCTGGGCACACACCTCAGCTATCTGGGTTGTCTGTCCAGGACAGTGGGTTAGTTGTTAGTTGTTAGTTGTTAGTTAGAGAGAAGAGGGTGTAGTGGTCTTACACCTACCCATTGAGTCATTAAAACTCGGTCTGCGTGGGAGTCGGTACAGGGCTGAGAACCCTGTACCTACCTGCCTTATGTCTGATGGCTTAACCTCGACACCACTGAGACCAGTAAAAAAATCTAATATCACCTACCCATTGAGTTGTTAAAACTCACTCTGGGTGGGAGCTGGTACCGTGCTTTGAGCCCTGTACCTACCTGCCTTATGTCCAATGGCTTAACCACGATACCACCAAGGCCGGTAAAAAAAGTCTAATATATTGTCTAATTTCGATACTACTATCTACAACCGGTCCTCAATTTCTAACATTTGCTTCCTGCTCCACAAAATAAATTTGAAGCCTTGATCGCTCGGACCGTAATTTTCTATCGATTCATTCGAAAATATGCCACCGTTTGAGTTCCTGGTGGGGTTTTTTCTTCTCTTTTTCTCTTTCTTTTTTTTCTTTTTCTCTTCTTATTTCAGTGAACTATCAGGAAAATAAAATTTCCCACTGTTAGTGTAAGGTTTAATTAGACCCCATAAAATTGACAAAATCTATTGATGTGATTTCCATCCATCATTTTCTCCCGTTTCTTTTATGTTGTGTCGAAACACGTCTTGGTCCTGTCTGGTGAACAGTCTGTTAGGCGAGATATGTCACACTGGGTTTCTTTTCTAACAGTCGACGTTTGTTGTTAACACACAAGAAAATCGCCGTTTATCAGTTAATTTATTTTTGTGCTTGAAACCCACTTTAAGGTTGAAGTACACTGTGTGTGCTGTCTGTTCAGAACAACTGGAACATGGTCTGTTGTTATCGGTTAGTGAAATCTAAGATTGAAAGAAAGAAATGTTTTATTTAACAACACACTCTACACATTGTATTTATATTTATGCAATGTGGTTCTTAGGTTAAACAAATAACATTTAAAGGGGCTATATCATTATAATCTGTTTAAAAGATTTAGTTTTTTAAAAGTAAAGATTACAACTTAACCATATGTCTGACACCATATAACTTAGTTAAGAACCACACAGACATTGAGAGAGGAAACCCGCTGTCACTGCTTCATGGGCTACTCTTTTCGATTAACAACGAGAGATCTTTTATATGCACCATTCCACAGACAGGGTAGTACATACCACGACCTTTGATATACCAGTTGTGGTGCACTGGCTTCTAAGGTTGAAGTACACTGTCTATGACTTGAGGAAAATGGTTAGTGAAATTTCCTTAAGATTCAAGTAAAAATTTCCTTACGGTTCAAGTATACTGTGTGGGCTATCAGTCCAGGACAACTGGAACATGGTTTGTTGTTATCGGTTAGTGAAATCTAATTAAGATTCGAGTACACTGTCTGTCTATGACTTGGAGAAAATGGTTAGTGAAATTTCCTTAAGATTCAAGTAAAAATTTCCTTAAGGTTCAAGTACACTGTGTGGGCTATCGGTTGAGGGCAATTGGAATATGGTTTGTTTTTATGGGTTAGTGAAATCAAATTAAGATTCAGTAAACAGTCAGGACTGTCTTTTTATGACCTGGGGCAAAAGGTTAGTGAAATTTCCTTATGGTTCAAGTACACTGTGTGGGCTAAGTACACTGTGTGGGCTAAGTACACTGTGTGGGCTAAGTACACTGTGTGGGCTAAGTACACTGTGTGGGCTATCGGTCGAGGACAACTGGAACGTGGTTTGTTATTATTGGTTAGTGAAATCTAATCAGGTTTTAAATATACTGTGACAGCTATCTGTCTTATGACATAGGGAAAATGGTTAGTGAAATTTACTTAAGATTCATGTGGACTATCTATCCTGGACTATTGTAAAATGATTTATTTGTTTTTGTTATTGGTTAGTCAATTCAAATTAAGTTTCGAGTACACTGTAAGGGTTGTCTATGACTTGCAGGAAAATGGTTAGTTAAATTTACCAATTTAGGTTCAAGTACACACTGTGAGGGCTGGTTTCAACTTGGGGTAAATGGTTAGTGAAATTTACTTAAGGTTCATGCACACTGTCTGGGCTATCTGTCCAGGTCAATTGGAACATGGTTTGTTGTTAATGGTTAGTAAAATCCTATTTAGGTTCAAGTTCACACTGTGAGGGCTGGTTTCGACTTGGGGTAAATGGTTTGTGAAATTTACTTAAGTTTCATGCACACAGTGTTGGCTATCTCTCTGTGTATATAAAGCTTTAGAATGTAGCCTCAAATCTTTAATGATGGTCAGATGCCTGCAGTTTCTATGGCATTGCCACAATGTTAAAGTCTCAGAGTGGTGACTCAAATCTTTAATGATGGTCACATACATGCCTGCAGTTTCTATGGCATTGCCACGGTGTTAAAGTCTCAGACTCCTGTTAGGGCCTTGAGTCTAGATTATAAAAGTTTTATAAGCACCAGGCCATACTGTGTCTTATGGTAGGAAGGAAGGAAATGTTTTATTTAACGACGCACTCAACACATTTTATTTACGGTTATATGGCATCAGACATATGGTTAAGGACCACACACAGATATTGAGAGGATACCCGCTGTCGCCACTTCATGGGCTACTCTTTTTGAGTAGCAGCAAAGGATCTTTTATATGCACCATCCCACAGACAGGATAGCACATACCACGACCTTTAGTTACCAAATCATTAGTTTACAAAGTACACTGTAGGATCAGTCATTGGTCAACATTCCTTTGCTGAGCATAATTAGGGTAGGAGTAGTTCCAATCCGGAAAGCTATTAGGGACTTTAGTCTAGATTTTAAAAGTTTTATAAGCACCAGGCCATACTGTGTCTTATGGTAGATGCCAGTCATAGAGTTTAAAATATGCTGAGGTTGCATTAAACAAACTCTCTCTTCCTTTCATTTCATTAAGCAAACATTCTTTCAGAACCTCCTATAACTTTTGACTGACAGACAGATGTTTTGTCCCTGTTGCTTCAGAGAAGTCTTTTGTTTTCTGTGACGTGAAATCGAAGCCGAGTTTTTGTCAACATGCTATCCAAACACTAATGCCGAAACTTTTGCCCGTCATTGTGATGTATTGATTTTGAACCCGTGATCACAACATGCCACCTTTAGCTTTTCATGTAATCAGATAACCAAGGGACGATGGGAAAAAACCTTTCATCCTTTCTTCTCATTTTCTTAGATTAAGAAGAGATCAACCTCTTGATGTGGCTGTCTTGGCAGACCTAATAAAACTAATGGTATGGTAATGCTGCAGGAAATTTGGAACATGACTGTAGTACAGTCTGTTATTTCGAGACGTTGGAGACTCGAGGCTGACATATCATTCACTCAGTGACAATTTTGGGTTTTTTTCTTTTTGGGGATGTATAGAGAGTAGAGGCTGACATATCATTCACTCAGTGACAATTTTCTTTTTTTCTTTTTGGGGATGTATAGACTGGAGGCTGAAATATCATTCACTCAGTGACAATTTTTCTTTTTTCTTTTTGGGGATGTATAGAGAGTAGAAGCTGACATATCATTCACTCAGTGACAATTTAGTTTTTTGTCTTTTTGGTGATGTATAGAGAGTAGAAGCTGACATATCATTCACTCAGTAACAATTTAGTTTTTTGTCTTTTTGGGGATGTATAGACTGGAGGCTGAACATATCATTCACTCAGTGACAATTTTTTTTTTTGGGGGGGGGGGATGTATAGAGAGTAGAGGCTGACATATCATTCACTCGGTGACAATTTTCTTTTTTTCTTTTTGGGGATGTATAGAGAGTAGAGGCTGACATATCATTCACTCAGTGACAATTTAGTTTTTTTCTTTTGGGTGGATGTTATCATGTATAGAGACTGGAGGTTGACATATTATTCACACAGTGACAATTTTATTTTTTTATTTTTGGGGATGTATAGAGAGTAGAGGCTGACATATCATTCACTCAGTGACAATTTAGGTTTTTTCTTTTGGGTGTATGTTATCATGTATAGAGACTGGAGGTTGACATATCATTCACACAGTGGTAAAGAGGGGGGGGGGCGGGATTTAGCTCAGTCGGTTGAGTGTTTGTTTGAGGTGCTTGTGTCGCAGGATCGAACCACCTCGGTGGATCCATTCAGCTGATTGGGTTGGTTTTTTTCTGGTTTCAGCTAGTGCATCATAACTGGTCAAAGGCTGTGTATGTGCTTTCCTGTCTTGGAAAGTGCATATAAAAGATGCCTTGCTGCATTTGGAAAAATGTAGTGGGTTTCCTCTGATGACTACGAGTCAGAATTACCAAGTGTTTGACATCCAATAGCCGATGATTAATTAATCAATGTGCTCTAGTGGTGTTGTTAAACAAAACAAACTTTAACATTGGTAAAGTGCTCGCCTGATACATGGTCGGTCTGGGATCGATCCCAGTCTGTGGGCCCATTGGGCTCTTTCTTGTTCAGCCAGTGTATCACGACTGTGGTATGTGCTATCCTGTCTGTGGGATGGTGCATATAAAAGATCCCATGCTACAAATAGAAAAATGTAGCAGGTTTCTTCTCTAAGACTGTATGTCAAAATTACCAAAAATTTGATATCCAATAGCACACGATTAATAAATCAGTGTGCAGTAAACAAAAAACAACCCTTAATTTATTTGTTTCACAAACTGCATCATACGACACCACCATTCCCTTTTGCATACATTTCAATATAATTTCTGTCAGAATATATTCTGTGAAAAAGGCAGCAATATTGAGGGGCTACATGACTGGTATTTTTAAGAAGTACTCTCCTGTGATGGTTGCATAGTACCAAAGAAGAGAGTACCGTGTCAAGGTTCGACGTGCACCGTCAAATATTTACAGAGTAAAAGCAGCTATGGGTGTGATTGGTAGTAATATGTGACATTGATTATTTGTGCAAATACTATTATCCATTGACAATAAATAAATACACTTTTATTTGTTATACAGTTGTTATGCAGTATATACCAGAGGTTGAAACTAATGCGGGGTACCCCCAAAAATGGAACTGCAATTTTCAGCAAAAATGACGGTTGCTATTAAAAACATAAATTAAATCTCTTAAATGATACGTGATCCCCCATTTTTTTGCAGCTAGATTAGATGTGAGGTGCCACACTTTCTATTGCTGTACTTCCTGGGTGTGTTGAAACGCTGCTTACATCAGTTTTATTAGTAAACATTAACATCGGCAATAGGAATTGATTTGGTCTAATGGAACCTATAGCATATATTCACTATATTATCATTATTTTATATTGTGTGCCATTTACTGTTATTTGACAGTCATAATTGCTTAATTAGGTTACACTCAGGCATGGGAGTTCATAATGACCTTGACCTTGGCATTAATTTACTGTGCACTGCTGAGAATAGAGTTTGAAAAAAAGTCTGTGCTGACCAATTGGAGATTTTGGCCCATATTTTTTATTTAAAATATTTTAAAGCTTATTTATCCAAGGTGATGGACATGTCATATAACACTAATCTTATTTAGGATAATAAGTCTAGGCAAGATGAAATAAGCTGTTAGTAATAATTCATTTTTAGTTAAAAAATAATGTTAGCTGATATTAGGTTAAGCTTTTAGATCTCCATTAACAATGTGTATTTGAATGCAGTTGGCTCTGGAATGACTATATTTAAATAACCTGATTTCTGCTGTAATTTTAACATACTTTTTGGGTTGGTGAATTATGTTTTAGGCAAATATGGGAGTTTTTACAACTGTTTTTGTGAGTTTGGCAAAAACATTAAAATCTACAGAAGTGGGTTCTGTGTAGCTATTTTGCATTCTCTTCTTTATCTGTACACAAATATAAGCTTGATAATGATAGCTTTAGGTCAGTTCATTAAATCTTGTCCATATATTCAGTGAGTTTTCTATAGTAAAGGGTATTTGAAGTATATACCAAGTACAAGAGCAATTTTGACACATTTGTTAATCTACCTAGGAGTGTGTTAGTATTATCTTCCACTATCACCACACTTGTAAAGCTATATTTTCCAATATTACTATGTAAATGATGTGTTACATTACAGATTGTAGTAATGCATATGATATAAATATTATATTCAGTTAAAACAGAAAATAATTAAAGAAAAATGACTTTCGCACTCTTTTGATGGATTGAATGTGCTTTTTTTATGACAAATAAAAAATAAAGATGTAAAACCCTAATGATAACTCTAGATATGATACATGTCTGTAAGCACCAATCACTGGAGATTATTAATAAAATATTAACAGATATATTGGTAGCTGTCAGTGGATTTAATAATGCATATATAAAAACCAACTAGGCTGATGAGTTTGAAAATATTGTATTTAGTGACTTGACATCCAAGCATAGTCCATACCTTGGGTGTTTACCCCACCATGATGGGTACGACATTAATTTACTACTATTTGTGGATGCAGTGGTGTTCATTTCAGATACCACATGTAATATGCTTTTTTTCTAGTGAAGTTCTTATCATATGCCCATTAAAGTCTTTCAAAACACAGGGTCACTGCAATAAATGAGTTTTAAGGTAATTATTTATTGGAAATGAGAGACTCTAACTATGCATGCACACACTACATATACAACTAAGCATACACAACCAACCCATAGTTTGTATCTTCAAGAGTAGTATTTTTTTTTATTTTTTTTTTTAAATATGATACATTGCATTTGTATACAACTTTGCATAACACTGATGCTTCCTGAGGTGTACATTAAATCAGGTTGCACTGTAGGAACAACACTTTCAATTATGTTGTCACATCATATCAGAACACAAAAGATCCTGATAGTCATGAAAACACCCAATTGGACACTTTTTGAAAAAAATATTTTTTTGATATAGGTTGCATAGTACCAAAGAAGAGAGTACCGTGTCAAGGTTCGACGTGCACCGTCAACTATTTACGGAGTAAAAGCAGCTGTGGGTGTGATTGGTAGTAATATGTGACATTGATTATTTGTGCAAATACTATTATCCATTGACAATAAATAAATACACTTTTATTTGTTATACAGTTGTTATGCATTATATACCAGAGGTTGAAAATAATGCGGGGTACCCCCAAAAATGGAACTGCAATTTTCAGCAAAAATGACGGTTGCTATTAAAAACATAAATTAAATCTCTTAAATGATACGTGACCCCCCATTTTCTTGCAGCTAGATTAGATGTGAGGTGCCACACTTTCTATTGCTGTACTTCCTGGGTGTGTTGAAACGCTGCTTATATCAGTTTTATTAGTAAACGTTAACATTATCGGCAATAGGAATTGATTTGGTCTAATGGAACCTGATAACTACCATGCAAAACATCAGTGTATATTAGTGGACCACAGCATTGTGAATTATCTACCCTTATGCCAAGCACTGTCTCATTTTGTTGTTATGTAAGTGATAGTACGATATACAACTTGCATAGTTGTTATCATTTTGTACTAATAAGTAACGTCAAAGCAATGGGTTATTTAAATACTACAGAGATTAATCTACTTGCAATCATCAAAGAAACATTTCAGTATTTTTATATATATATTTTAATGAAGAACTATTTCCTAAAATGGAAATATTTATTTTCTATGCATTTATGTTACCTTTTGTTGAAATTGGTATCTAATATATAACACTAATATTACCCACAGAATAACAGAACCATAACTGAAACTGTTTACAACATTTATTTCCTGTGATTGTAGACTGGGCTGAAATGATTATAGATCTGACAGCTAATGGCGTAATTTGGGTATACGAAAGTTCATGAGGTGGCGTTGGCTGTGTATTTCCTTTGATCAGAAATTGACTGTCCAGCACTGTCTGACAAATTTGACCATCTCTCTAGTAACGTCAGTGATGGGACGAAATGGACATTGCATGTAACAAACCTATAACCTCATTCAGTGGGACATATCGGTCAGCTAGTAATAATATCGTTCAGTGGGTTCATATTACAACTGGACTGAAGTGGGTCTTGAAATATGACGTGATTTAGCTAATCAATTGCCAGAACCAAATTTCAGAATGACTAATGTTTTTAGCTAATTTATAGCCTGAAATTTTTTTTTTGAGAATTGTTTTTTTTTAGATTTCCTTTTTAAAGAGATTGAATACAATGTATGTGGATTTGTTTTCATTAATATTGTATCCATATGATGGGGGGTGGGGTGGGTGGGGGGGGGGGGGTTAGGGGATTGAGAATAATTTTCCAGGTTTTATCGAAGCACTCCAAAAACTGTTTAGGGGCAGGACGTAGCCCAATGGTAAAGTGGTCTGGGATCGATCCCCATCGGGGGCCCATTGGGCTATTTCTTGTTGCAGCTAGTGCACAACGACTGGTATATCAAAGGCCGTGGTATGTGCTATCCTGTCTGTGGGATGGTGCATATAAAAGATCCCATGCTGCTATTCGAAAAGAGTAGCCCATGAAGTGGCGACAGTGGGTTTCCTCTCTCAATATCTGTGTGGTCCTTAACCATATGTCTGATGCCATATAACTGTAAATAAAATGTGTTGAGTGCGTCGTTAAATAAAACATTTCTTTCTTTCTTTTCCAAAAACTGTTTGTCCTTTTTTATCATTAAAAAACTCCCCTTTTACTTCAAGATACTGCAAAGCATACCTATTGAGTTTCCTCTGTCCCAGCCATTGCTCTACAACTGGTTTATCAAAGTCCATCATATATGCAGTCCTATCTGTGGAGAAAATACATTTAAAAGATCCTTTGTTACTAATGGACTCAATGCAGCGTGTTTCCTCTGAATTATCAAATGTCTGACATCCAATAATCAATGATTAATTAATGAGTGTGCTCTAGTGGTCTCTTTAAAAACAAAAAAAATCATCTTTGGAGAATTAACTGATTTGTACTAAAGATTATTGACTCTGTGTGCGAGAGTGTGCATGCGTGCATATGTGCGCAGGTGTACTCATGCATATGTGTGTGTGTGTGTGTGTGTGTGTGTGTGTGTGTGTGTGTTTATGTCACAGATCTGAAAACAAAATCCATTATTAATATTATTATAACAAGCTTCACCAATTTTCTTGTCTACATGATCTTAGAGGTTGTGTTTTCATAACCAAAATGGCAGCTATATATAGTCATGGCTGCCGCTGCCTGGCAACCAATCTTGATGTATTTATACTTACCAAAGTTAATAAAATAGGATGGTAATTTGTGCTCAAATAATATTGACTCTTGACTTGCACAGTGCGACCCGTTGGTTGTCTCTTAAAATTGATAATCCTCTTGAGGGGAAGAATGGATTTTCATGTCACCGTATAAATAGAACTCTTGTGTTTTTTTCCGGTGCTGGAGTGAGAAATAGCTCTGGCAGTGCTTCCGCCTGAGGTGCCATGGGTCACCGGATCGAAACACCTCAGTGGATCCGGTGGATTGTTTCCAATTCTCTGGAGATGAATGTGTTAAAGGTTGATGCGGCTGAAATGATGTTTTTAAATTAAGGCAATAAATCAAAATAATGATAATTCTTATATTATTTTTGCAGGGTTTTTGTGTGTGTGTGTGTGGGGGGGGGGGGGGGGGGTGTTAAAAAAAAATCCTCAATACCCCATTTACCGGCATTATAAAGTTTATTGTGCTCCTAAAAAAACCCATAAATTTCTGAAACACTGAGTTGTGGAAAATCGGGTTTAAATGTGAATTGTTATAGTTGTAAATCAATATTTACACTGAGTTGTGGAAAAACAGGTTTTAATATTTTTCACTATTTTTCTATTAATTTATGACAAATAGCTACATGGTCTTCATTGATCAAATTAGGAAGTGAAATATGTCCGGCTGTTCTTTTTTGAAGATATGAGGCTAAAAAGAAAAATGTCCTGCTACAGAAAATTAGCCTGCTTGAAATGAGACAAGGTATGGGGAGGGTTTGAGAATGAATAGTGTGTGAAAACTTTGGATGTCCAAGATGTATTTTAGAACATTATGGAATTAAAATATAACAGAATCACGGGCTAATCATGTAGCCCAGTGATAAAGCGCTCGCTTGATGCACAGTCAGTTTAGGATCGATCCCCATTGGTGGCCCCATTGGGCTATTTCTCGTTCCAGCCTGTGCTCCACAACTAGTGTAACAAAGGGTGTTGTATGTACTATCCTGTCTGTGGGATGGTGCATATAAAAGATCCCTTGCTGCTAATCGAAAAAGATTAGTTTATGAAGTGGTGACAGCGGGTTTCCTCCTTATATATATCTGTGTGGTCCTTAACCATATGTCTGATGCCATATAACTGTAAATAAAATGTGTTGAGTGTGTCGTTAAATAAAACATTTCCTTCCTTCCTTATTGTACATACATCGGTCTCTTTAAAAAAAGTACCTGTGATTTTTAGGTGGTTTCAGTAAGTGGATTTCTATTTCACCTGTTATAGGTCTAAACAATGAACTGCTTATCACTTTGTTATGGGTCACCATTTCAAGCCCTGTTAATAAATCAGTTCTACACATGATCTTTGCATAATTCACTCAGGAATATTAAAGGGACATACCCAAGTTTCAACCCGTAAAAATTGACACTAAGTTTATTAATTTACAAACCTGTAACTCATTTGGATAAAGTTACAATTGAGTGAAACATGAGTCTGTGACTTTGAAACGGTGAAATACCCTCTAAAAACAGACTAAAACTCGACTCCATAACTGTTACTTATCAGACACACGTGCATTTTTTAAAATATGAGAAATGCATTTTGTGATATTAGAAACACCAGGATGACCAAAAACACTTCGAATGTACAGAAATGGATAATTTAAACAACAAAATCTAAATAATGTCTAATTTCAGGTATTAAAAAATGGCTCTAATAGTAAAAAATATGCCTTAGTGTTTAAAAACCAGGATATGTCCCTTTAAAGTTGTAATGTGCTGACACTAAGTGTAAAACAGTGGCTTAATTCCCAAATAATCCTCGGTCAAAATAAAAAGAAATAGAAAATGTTGGTATCCATCAAAACTGAAGAGAATTCCTTGCAGTCAGGGGGTGAGATGTAGCCCAGTGGTAAAGCGCTCGCTTGATGCATAGTCATTTTGAGATCGGTCCCCGTCAGTGGACCCATTGGGCTATTTCTTGCTCCAGCCAGTGCACCATGACTGGTACATCAAAAGCCATGGTATGTGCTATCGATCTGTCTATGGGATGGTACATATAAAAGATCCCTTGCTGCTAATCGAAAAGAGTAGCCCAGGAAGTGGCAACAGTCGGTTTCCTCCCTTAATATCTGTGTCCTTAACCATATGTCCGACGCCATATAACTGTAAATAAAATATAAAATATTTCCTTCCTTCCTTGCTGTCAAGGTGTAAATGTATATGGGTAGACACTGTCGAATTCGAAATCGAAATCGAAATCGAAATCGAAATCGAAATTGAAAATGGAATGAAATGAATATTACTAATGTCAAGCATCTCTGACAGAGCCCCTTTAAATATTATTTGTTTCACCCTATAGAACCACAGTGCATAAATATAGATTTTCTATTACAATAAATTAGTTTTTCCTAGTAAATGAAATTATTTGGTTTTTAAAAAAAAATTATGCACTTGTAGTTAAGGTGTAACCTTTACATTTAAGAAACAAAATATTTTAAAAAGATTAAAATAAATTTAAAAAATGTTATTTGTTTAACCTAACAACCATATTGCAAAATTAAAAACATTTCTATACATTTGTTTTTTTTATAGTAAATGAAATTATTTGCTGTTTAATTTTTTATGCACATATTGTTACAGCGTAACCTTAACATTTAAAAAAAAAAAAAAAAAAAACCCAGCAAAAAACAAACAGTAATATTTTTTATGTGAAGCATTTCTGATAGAGCCCCTTTAAATGTTATTAAAATGGTTTAACCTAAGAACCACATTGCAAAAATATAAATTTTTCTATTACAATACATTTTTTTTTCTTCTAGTAAATGAAATTATTTGCTGTTTAATGTTTTATGCATATATTGTTACGGTGTAACCTTTACATTTAAAAACAAAACAAAAACAAAACAAAAACAAAATGAACAAAACAGTAATATTATTTATGGGAAGCAATTCTGTGATATAGAGCCCTTGCGATAGAGCCCCTTTAAATGTTATCTCTTTCACCCTAGAACTACATTGCATAAATCTTACGTTTTGAGGATTTTTATCAGATTTTTATTACATTTTGACTTCTCCATGTCTCATGAATGTGAATTTTAGTTCCCTTTTCCAATCATACCTCAAATAATCTTAATTGATCCCCACTATGCTGTCAACCATCATGCCAGTATTATGGAGTAGGCGAGAAACAGGGTTTTTTTATTTTTTTATTTTTTATTTTTTATTTTTTTATTTTTTTTAATGTATTTTTTTCACAGGGTTGGCAAAGTTAATGATGTCTGCTTTTAACTTTTACTGTCGAAATCGCAG
The DNA here is from genome assembly GCF_016097555.1 of Gigantopelta aegis. NCBI lineage: Eukaryota > Metazoa > Mollusca > Gastropoda > Neomphalida > Peltospiridae > Gigantopelta > Gigantopelta aegis. The sequence continues at coordinate 15,921,590 of NC_054699.1, read as the reverse complement.
CACCTTAATTCTACTTGCTGCCGAGCTGATCCCAATTCATGCAAGCCATAAACTTTATCACAGTTATGAGTACCTTCCTTGAAAAGTGTAATTTTACAGATGAATGGCTGTACAAATTGAACATTATTGATTGGAATTCATCTGTTTTAAGCTCGACTGCCGCATTAATAGTTGTCACATGTTTAACTCCACTGTTTGACGAATGAGGGTTACGGTGGTTTTCGATGGTTTTCGCTGGCTTCTAGAAGATCTGAATTTGTCTTTGTTAATGTTCTTGGGGGTGGGACATTGCCCAGTGGTAAAACACTCACCTGATGTTCATTAGGTCTGGGATCGATCCCTGTCGGTGAGCCCATTGGGTTATTTCTCATTCCAACCAGTGCACCAGAACTGGTTAAAAATCAAAAGTCATGGTATATGCTATCCTGTCTATGGGATGATGCATATAAAAGATCTCTTGCTTCTAATGGCAAAATGCGGCAGGTTTCCTCTCTAAGACTATATGTCAAAATTATCAAATGTTTGACATCCAATGGCCGATGATTAATAAATCAATGTGCTCTAGTGGTGTTGTTAAACAAAACAAAACTTTTAACTTTTAAGGCCTATTTTTACATATTTTGTAATCAAGATGAAAGAAACGATTGTAATAAAAAATATTTCCACTTGGCTAACAAGAAGGATAGATGGAAAGGAAGACAAGTAAAGAGGAAAAACGGAAAGAAAGAAACAGTTTTAAAAATGATGAATGGTCAATTAATATCATAATGCTTTCTAGTTATAAGGACCAAATTTAAATATAGAAATATTTTCTTGGACCTTGTTGCAGGACTTACTGGTTCTTATTATCCCAGCAGGCACTCATAACGGGGAAAATAAAAATCATAATTTCTCACTGAGAAATTATCATGCATTGGTCCAACGAACAAACCAGTGACCTTGTCTGTACTAAATATGACGTCATCATGATTTGGCAAACACACACAATGACGTCATGTAGTTTAAAGAGTTTGCGTTTAGAATAAAGAGAACTTTTGTTTTTGAAAATTATCTATGAACGTGATTAAATTACAAAGATATAGCAATACTCAGAACAGTACATAAAGTGGTTTATATCGTTTCTATACATGAATATGCATTGGTGTTGAAAATAAAGGCTTTTAGAGAAAAAATAACTCAGGTAATAAATAGAATAACAAACTCGGCACCAGTTATTATCATATTTATGTCCCTCGTGAAATAATTTTCATTTGTCATCGCTAAAGCTCATGACAACTGAATGTTAATTCACTCGGGACATAAATTTGATAATAACTGGTAACTCGTTTACTATCCTTTATATAATCTCCTTAATACATGTACTAACTAAGAATATCCTTAGAAAGATTAACAGTCATGGCAATACCTATATTACTATCCTCAAACATGAACCAATTAGTTGTGGGCCAGAATGTTTTGGGGTTTTTTTGCTTCTTGTTCGTTTTACTTTTCTAAACAACTGATGATGTATGAATGATTTGCACATCATATCTTTCCTTTCAGGAAAAAATAGATTTGCATTTTCTGGAGATGTTCATGTTTTTTCGCGCAGAACTGTTTTCACTTAATACTGATGTTTGAAAATATTTCTTAAAACTGTTTTTGCCTTTCTATTCCATTTGTAATCTATCTTCGTTTCTTACACATGTTGCGCCAGTTACTCTGGATTCCATTCCAGTAGATGGGTGGGACATAGCCCAGTGGTAAAGCGCTCGCTCGATTTGTGGTCGGTCTGGGATCGATCCCCATCGGTGGGCCCATTGAGCTATTTCTCATTCCAGCCAGTGCACCACGACTGGTATATCAAAGGCCGTGGTATGTACTACTCTGTCTTTGGGAAGGTGCATATAAAAGATCCCTTGCTGCTAATCAAAAAGAGTAGCCCAGAAGTGGCGACAGCGGGTTTCCTCTCCATATCTGTGTTGTCCTTAACCATATGTCTGACGCCATATAACCGTAAATAAAATGTGTTGAGTACGTCATTAAATAAAACATTTCCTTCCATTCCATTAGAAGGTCTGTGGTTCAAATCCCCTCACTGGAGGTTGAATAATCTCCTCTATATCTACTTTTATCTTTCAGATTTCTTGTTACTTGTTATTATTTAAATGACAACTTTGCTGTATAGATAAAAAAAATATATACCGGTATGGGCAAAATTTACGAAGCTTGTTTTTGACTTATATAGACTTGTAAGTACATATATTTGCAATGCTTAAACACCTGTATTTAACCAAAATCGGCTTCATAAATTAGGCTCCATAATGTTTTCTCCAGTTTAATATTGATCTTAAGAAATCATTAAATTATTGATTTGTTATTATTATATTAATTAGTTTTTTTCTTTGTTTTTTTAAAAATCCTATTTCAGCTACAGCAAAGTACCGGTCAAACATGTTTGATCCTAGTTTATCTTGTTGTATTTTCCTTCTATTTTCAGCACCACATCAACAACCATATAAGCATTTATTTTTTCGTCTATTATCATTTACGGTTTGTTTTCTGTTTCATGTTTTTCAGCTCTATGATAAGATAAACACGAAGTCACTGAGTCCAGCGCGGCGACCTCAAAATGATGCCATTCCAAGGGTCAAGGAGGTAAGTAAAACCATAGTTACCAACTTTCCCACCAAGCCAATGTGTTAAGACTCATATAGACTGGATGTGGTGTGTGTGCGTGTGTTCTGACTGTTAAATCTGATGTGTCTGGGGCTTGTGTTTTGGACATATACCCCATACACGATTATTTCATTGTGGCTAGCCACATGTCACTTGATGCGTGGTCAGTTTGGGATTGATTCCCATAATTATGCCCATTGGGCTATTTCCCACTCCGGCCAGTGCACCATGACTGGTACATCAAAGGCTGTGATATGTGCTATCCTGTCTATGGGATGGTGCATATAAAAGATCCCTTGCTGCTAATCGAAAAGAGTAGCCCATGAAGTGGCGATAATGGATTTCTTCCCTCAGTATCTGTGTGGTCCTTAACCGTATGTCTGACACCATATAACGGTAACTAAAATGTTTTCAGTGTGTCATTAAATAAACCATTTCCTTACATCCAGTCTAAATGCTCTCATCAAAACTAATGTATTTCAGTATGTTTTTAAGCCTTTACCAATAATTAGGTAGGGCTTAAGCTGGATTCCAAAAATTAATAGCAATTTGGCAAATTTAATAAGAAAATCTGCAGCCAAATTTAAGTAACAATCAGACAAACAGAATTATTTTATAAAATAGCTATACACATACAAACAACACACAGTTTTCTAATTAGCTCTTTGGTGAATTGGTGATGACATAAATTTGCTAAATTCAACTTTAAATTGTATTTGGTAATTTGGCAAATAACAGCTTAAACCTTAGTTTTTCACCGAGCAAATGTGAATGTGATCATGAACATAAACATTGAACAGTCTTTTGCACAGGTGGTGGGTTGTGGGATCAGAGGTTTAATTTTGTTTAATGACAACACTAGAGCACATAGTCATCGGCTATTGGATGTCAAAGATTTGGTAATTCTGACCACAAGAAAACCACAACATTTTTCCATTAGTAGCGAAGGGATCTTTTATATGCACTTTCCCACAGACAGCACAACACATACTAGTCACTGCCTTTGATACACAATTTCATCCCTTAAAGGCATATTGTCACAGACTATTGACCTATTTAATGATCTAACAAAGTATTACCTGAACAAATATAATTTGATTTGTCCCTAAATGTACTTTATTCAACCATCTTCATAACCACCATAATCCATTTATTAATGACATTTTGTAAAAATAATTGAATTATGGCAATGGTCCATAATTCAAAAACTAAAATTGCTGAAAGGGATGACATGGATTTCACTTCATCATGGTTCAGTTAAGGTGATGCGATAGCTAGATTTGGTTTCCAACAATATTAATGTAATTTTTATTTATTATCCATTTGTAGAGAAATACGGTCCTTAAATCTGTGACAGTATGCCTTTAAAACTTTAGATATGTTTCTTTTTTGCATTAGTAGACTATTATAGGATCAGGCTTATAAAACGTTTAGAGTCTAGACTCGAGAGACTCTAATAATAGAGTCTGAGACACTAATGTCATGACAACGCCATACAAATTGTAAGCATGCGATGTCATTAGATATTGAGTCTGGACTTACGTTTTATAAGCATCGAATTTGAGAATCTAATTTCAGGAGTCTTCCAGAATCATAAATATGATATAATTTAGATAGTTTGTGATTCCATCTCATAATTGGACGCTTCCAACCCGAAATTTGGCATTCACAGAAGCACAGTTAAAGTTAAAGTCTGTATTGTTTAATGACACTACTAGAGCACATTGATTAATTAATTATGCAGCAAGGGATCTTTTATAGGCACCATCGTATGGATGTTTTTTTTTAATACTTGGCCTAAATCTAGAGAGGAAACCTGCTGCCGCCACACAGGCTAATAGTCGGATATTGGATGTGAAACATTTGATACGTTTTACATATAGACTTGGAGAAAAAACCTGCAACCTTTTTCTGTTAGTAGCAAGGCATCTTTTATGTGCACTTACTCGCAGACAAGAAAGCACATATCATGGCATTTGACCAGTTATGGTGAACTGATTGGAACAAGAAAAACCCTAATAAGTTAATTGGATCTACCAAGGTGGTTCGATCCTGCGACGTAAACACATCAAGCGAGCATTCAACTGACTTCAGGGAAGCATGGAACCTTGCTAAATGTTCTCCCTGAGGATGGGGAGATGAGATTGAGAGTTTATTAAAACTGTAAATATATGTTGCTTTTGTGCATTAGGAAACCATTTTGGGATGGAAAGGCAAGATTATGAGATCATTAAGATGATTGATGTGGGTGTTTTTTTTGCATTAATAAGCTATTGTAGGATGGTAAGGCGAGATTAAAATGATAGATGTAGGTAGTACTAAACCAAATAACTTCGGGCTGGGTCAAAGTTTGAGGAACACCCAACTTTTGATAGAGAAGTGAACACCACAAGTCCTGTGATTGGTGATAAATGTGAGTGTGTTGGTTGTAAAAAACAAAACAACCATTTCATCTGGGCAAAAAATGTATGCAATTTTATTTCACTGTGTCAAGTAGCCTTGTGCTTGAAACAATGTATGGGGGTACCTGTAAAAAAAAGTACTCAAATTTTGTGCGAAACTAGGGTAGTCATTGACGCTATCCATTATCTCAGAAATGAGCAGCTTGAGCTGCATTTTTTGCTGATTCACTTTAAGTGTGAGGGTTGGTAGTATTTATATCCGTGGCGTTTATGTCGATTGATACGTTGCAGGTAGGAGTTTTAGCCACATGTGTTACTATTGTCATCTATGGGATTTGATTTGGTAGTATACACCCTGTAGGGTTGGGTTTTTTTCATTAATAAACTATTATAAGATGAAAAGGTGGGATTGTGAGTTTATTAAAACTGTAGATGTGTTTGTGTTTTATTATGGAATGGGGGTTTGTTTTTCCATTAATAAGCTATTGTAGGATGGTAAGACGAGATTGTGTTTTGTATTAGTAAAGAGATAGAGCATAATTAGTTAATGATGTCAGATATCTACTTTATCCTGTGAAGGTGAAAATGCTGAGTGGAATTTCTCATTCGGCCTGAACAGGATAAAGCAGATATCCGACGTCAGTAACTAGTTATTATTTTTATCCTGCAGACCATAAAAATTAAAGAGAAAAGCTATTATTTCTGTTATTTCTGCCACATTGTACGATGACCTAGAGGTCAAATGAGTGATTTTTATATGTAGCTATGTTTGTGACGTCACATGAATGATGCCAAAAAGTCACATCCTGCTACTATACTTTATCTGTCATTATATTCTGTCGATAGAAACAGTAGTTGTAGGATGAAATGTTATAATGTGGTGAAGTGAGGTTGTGAATTTATTAAAACTCTAGATATGTTTGTATTTTGTATTATTAAAGAGAATGTTATAATATGGTGAAGCGAGGTTGTGATATTATTAAAACTCTAGATATGTTTGTATTTTGTTTTAGTAAAGAGAATGTTATAATATGGTGAGGCGAGGTTGTGAGATTATTAAAACTCTAGGTGTGTATTTTGGGTTAGTAAAGAAAATGTTATAATATGGTGAGGCAAGGTTGTCAGATTATTAAAACTCTAGGTGTGTATTTTGGGTTAGTAAAGAGAATGTTATAATATGGTGAGGCGAGGTTGTGAGATTATTAAAACTCTAGGTGTGTATTTTGGATTAGTAAAGAAAATGTTATAATATGGTGAGGCGAGGTTGTCAGATTATTAAAACTCTAGGTGTGTATTTTGGGTTAGTAAAGAGAATGTTATAATATGGTGAGGCGAGGTTGTCAGATTATTAAAACTCTAGGTGTGTATTTTGGATTAGTAAAGAAAATGTTATAATATGGTGAGGCGAGGTTGTCAGATTATTAAAACTCTAGGTGTGTATTTTGGGTTAGTAAAGAGAATGTTATAATATGGTGAGGCGAGGTTGTCAGATTATTAAAACTCTAGGTGTGTATTTTGGGTTAGTAAAGAGAATGTTATAATATGGTGAGGCGAGGTTGTGAGATTATTAAAACTCTAGGTGTGTATTTTGGATTAGTAAAGAAAATGTTATAATATGGTGAGGCGAGGTTGTCAGATTATTAAAACTCTAGGTGTGTATTTTGGGTTAGTAAAGAGAATGTTATAATATGGTGAGGCGAGGTTGTCAGATTATTAAAACTCTAGGTGTGTATTTTGGGTTAGTAAAGAGAATGTTATAATATGGTGAGGCGAGGTTGTCAGATTATTAAAACTCTAGGTGTGTATTTTGGGTTAGTAAAGAGAATGTTATAATATGATGAGGCGAGGTTGTCAGATTATTAAAACTCTAGGTGTGTATTTTGGGTTAGTAAAGAAAATGTTATAATATGGTGGGATGAGGATGTGAGTTGATTAAAATTGTAGATGTGTTTGTATTTTGTATCAGTAAACCATTATGGGATAGGAAGGCAAGATTATGACTTCATTAAAATGATAAATGTGTTTGTATTTTGCATTAGTAAACTATTGTTGAATGGGAAGGCGACATTGCAGATTTAAATTTTGCTTTACATCTATACTTTAAACTGGACAGTCCACTTTGGTCCATTAACTGGGAGACTTTCAAATCCGGAAGTCTTTCATCTGACTATTTCTGGCTGGACCAAATCTACTCCAATCCCTGTACTGTAAGTCCAGACAGCTGGCAGCACTCTAACCTTCCATTATCCTGGGATGGATCTATAGATCTGACTGCAGGAAAAATGTCACTGAGGATTATCTATCTTAGCATTGAGATGGCAGGATTTGTCACTGGGAAGTGATTCAGATGAAGTGTTAGTACTCGGAGATGGTCAGTGTATTACTTTGTGGATGTTACTTACAGATCTTAATTCTGACAGGTTTATCTCTGGAGCTAAACCAGTGTGAACATATTAAGTTGTTTAAGTGTCTTTGTTAAGGAAGGTTGTGTTTGTTTATGGAGCAGGGGGCAGTGTGTAGTTCAGTCTTTAGGAAGGTTGTGTTTGTGTATGGAGCAGTGGGGCAGTGTGTAGTTCAGTGTTAAGGAGGGTTGTGTTTGTTTATGGAGCAGGGGGCAGTGTGTAGTTCAGTGTTAAGGAGGGTTGTGTTTGTGTATGGAGCAGGGGGCAGTGTGTAGTTCAGTGTTTAGGAAGGTTGTGTTTGTGTATGGAGCAGTGGGGCAGTGTGTAGTTCAGTGTTAAGGAGGGTTGTGTTTGTTTATGGAGCAGGGGGCAGTGTGTAGTTCAGTGTTAAGGAGGGTTGTGTTTGTGTATGGAGCAGGGGGCAGTGTGTAGTTCAGTGTTTAGGAAGGTTGTGTTTGTGTATGGAGCAGTGGGGCAGTGTGTAGTTCAGTGTTAAGGAGGGTTGTGTTTGTTTATGGAGCAGGGGGCAGTGTGTAGTTCAGTGTTAAGGAGGGTTGTGTTTGTGTATGGAGCAGGGGGCAGTGTGTAGTTCAGTGTTTAGGAAGGTTGTGTTTGTGTATGGAGCAGTGGGCCAGTGTGTAGTTCAGTGTTAAGGAGGGTTGTGTTTGTTTATGGAGCAGGGGGCAGTGTGTAGTTCAGTGTTAAGGAGGGTTGTGTTTGTTTCTGGAGCAGGGGGCAGTGTGTAGTTCAGTGTTAAGGAAGGT